>NC_071255.1:17062689-17252689 GCF_023375685.1 Ictalurus furcatus | reverse complement strand
AATGCTTGGCTAAATGAAGATAACTGCATTATAGGTATTCTAATTATGTCACGTGCATGCAAACAGAGTGCCATAAAAGCCTATTATATTAACATTTAACACAAGTTAAATCACTGAAATTAAAAAAATATATTTTTTTAAATAAAGCACTTAAATGCTCATTTCTAATGAGTTTTGGGAACAGAATGTACTAATTAGTGTGGTTGTAAGAGGGTATTTCAGTGACAGAAGATTGAAGATACTCAGACTGCGGAGGGGAGATTAGAAAGACTCGGGTGCACAGTCAGAGAGATGGACTATAATATAACTAAAACAAAAACTATTA
Source organism: Ictalurus furcatus (assembly GCF_023375685.1). NCBI lineage: Eukaryota > Metazoa > Chordata > Actinopteri > Siluriformes > Ictaluridae > Ictalurus > Ictalurus furcatus. The sequence continues at coordinate 17,252,364 of NC_071255.1, read as the reverse complement.
CATACCATAAGCTGCATAATATACTTTATTTAATAAAGGACCTTTTCCAGAATCACGACAGAAAATGAAAACACACAGTCTCCAACTCGTAGCTCCAACACATAGCTCCATCTCAGCAACAGTGGGAGTCCTCATACGATGGCACCCCCGTCCCAAACATCCAACACAGTGTGACCTGAACTAGCTGGCTAACTGGTAGCTATCCATACAACTTACATGCTCGTCCTCCTCAGTCTTTTCTAATCCTATGACCTGCTATTCATCCTCCTCTGTCCTCTTCCTCTTAAAATATTGTAGGATGCTCATCTCCCTGTGAACATTTTGCCTAATGTTACCATTACATCGTTTATGGACACATAGTAATGGCACATACACACAATTTGTGTCCTAGCTCGCTTGCAAACTTATGCATATTTGACAGTTTCATATGCTAAATAATTATTTTGACAACAAAACTGTCGATCAAAACCAGCAAACAATCAGCAATTTCATGGGCTGAAAGATCTATGATATCCTACCTCAAATACAAAGTGGTAAATCTTTCATCTATACGTTAGTGTGCTCAAGAGTGTATGAATGCTGTGTCGTGACCGCCCTCACCTCATGACACAAGGTTTTTTTTTTTCCCCATGGATGGTCACAGAATATTCAAGTCATCTCCACCTCTCTGAAAATCCATACCAGGTTTTGGTTGTTACCTTGCAGTGACAGATACTTTGCTCTTGTCAAGCTTGACAACAGGACCTAAACTTGAGCCCTAGACCTAGCTACTCGACTCTGACCCCTGAGTTTATTATAAAATTTGAAATTAGGAAAAAATAGGGGGGACAAAACCTAGATTTTTAAATGTGAGAGTGACATGTATAATGGCTCCTATGCCCATGAGTTAAATACAATCATTACAGCTACCAGTATAGGTCAAATTAGTTATGCTTCAACAAATGCGTACACACATGTACCCTACTGATTGTCATGTGCATTATTATAATAATAATAATAATTATTATTATTGTTGTTGTTGTTGTTATTATTATTGTTGTTGTTTTTGTTATTATTGTTGTTGTTGTTGTTGTTGTTATTATTATTATTATTATTATTATTATTATTATTATTATTATTATTATTATCAGCATTATCTGCATTATCATTATTCTTTCTTCCACCAGGTTTAAAGCAATGCTCAGTACGAAAGCAAAAGGTATGAACTCCTATTTTATGGACATATGTAAAGGAACATTATATGCAACAAATTCAGAATGTACCAAATTTTATTGTCAATATTCATTAGAAGAAATTGTATTTTGTTATATATATATATATATATATATATATATATATATATATATATATATATATATGTATATGTGTATATATATGTATATATATATATATATATATATATATATATATATATATATATATATATATATATATATATATATATATTTCCTCTAATGAATACTGATAATTTATGCATCAATATGTTGGTGTTCATTTGTGTGATTCTTCCATTAATGGTTACAGGAGGACAGTAAAGCCATATCTTCTGAAATAAACAAGCCGATCAAACAGCTCCATGCCCAGGAGATACACACACAAACACCTAGCACTACTAACACAGACTTTCCCACTCCTCAGCCAGACAGCAGACAGCAGCCTCTACCAGCTTCTGGAAATCTAGGTAGGTTATTTGCACCATCTTGAATCTTTTACAATTCAGACAAGTGCCCCAAAGATATTTTACATGGTTAAATGCATACACATTCTTTTTTTATTCAGAAGATATTTGGGTTTGAGATCAAAAGATGAATATGAGATGACAGATCAGAATTCCAGCTTTAATTTCCTCATATTTACATCTAGATGGGTTAAGCTAATGAACATTTGATTTTGACCTTTGTTGAGTTGGCAGTGTGTTTTGGGTCATTGTCTTGCTGCATGATGAAGTTCCTCCCAATTAGATTGGATGCATTTCTCTGTAAATTAGCAGACAATGTTTTTGTAGACTTCTGAAATAATTCTGCTGCTACCATCATGAGTTACATCATCAATAAACCTTAGTGAGCCCATTCCAGAAGTATTCATGCAAGCCCAAGCTATGACACTACCACCACTGTGCTTTATTGATGAGCCTGTACAGTATGTTTTGGATCATGAGCAGACTCTTTTTTTCTCCCCACTTTGGCCTTTCCATCACTTTAGTAGACATTGATCTTAGTTCCAGAACTTTTGTGGCTCATCTTTGTATTTCTTTGTAAATTCCAATCTGGCTTTCCACAGCTTACTGCTCATGAGTGGCTTCATCTTGTGGTATAGCCTCTATATTTCTGCTCTTGAAGTCTTCTTCGAACAGTAGATTGTGATATCTTCACTCCTGCCCAGTGGAGGTTGTTGGTGATGTCATTGACTTTTGTTTTTGGGTTTTCTTCACAGCTCTCTCAATGTTTCTGTCATCACCTGTTATTGATTTCCATGAGCTGACCTGTTCCATGTCTGGTTGTTAGTACATCAGTGGTTTCTTCCTTTTTCAAGACATTCCAAATTGTTGTATTGGCTATTCCCAATGCTTGTGCTATGGCTTGGATTAATTTTCCCTCTTTTCAGCTTCAAAATGCGTTTGCTTTTCTCCCATAAAAAAGCTCTCCCACAGCTCTCTTGTCTTCATGTGGGTTTATCCTTTTTAACAACAAATGCAGTCTTCACAGGTGAAGCCCAGGGCTCAAATGAAGAGTAGACATTCAGGGCTATTAATATTGTGTAAACAATCAATTAAAAAGGGTACACCTGGGTTACAAGAAACACCCGTCAGTCAAATGTTCCAATATTTTTGAACACTTGAACATTTGGTGAGTTCACACCAAAGGTGCCATGTTCTAAGTTTTTTAACACACCTAGATGTAAATATCAGGAAACGAAAGCTGAAATTCTGATTTATCATATTCATCTTTTGATCTCAAACCGAAATGTCTTCAGTGTATAGCAAAAACAATAGAACTGGCCTTGACATTCCAATACTTTTGGATGGAACTGTAATGTACAATGAGAATATATGTTATGCCAAGATAATAAACAAAGTTGTAATAGACAAGGATCTAAATCAAGATTTATTTCCTCTTTTTCATCCATCAAATTTCAGCGATAAAGTAAATCCTATATTGGTTAAAATACACCTTTAATTGTTTATGGTTATGTTATTCATTCTAGTGTTAAACACAAAGGTAACACCTTCAACCACATTTTCAGTCATGAACTATATACTAATCAGTCATGTAGTGTGCATTAAAGAAAGATCTTATAATGTGCCTTTATGTTTAATAAGGACTCGGAATATAAGTCGAAAATACAGAGACTGCTATTTGGTTGGAGAGAATAATGGACACTTGGATATAATTTTGGACGTTTGGAGAGAATGTTGAATTTTTGGAGAGAATATTGAGTGTTTACACATTCTAAAATCAATTTATTGAGCTAATTCTTGAGGAAAAATACATTGATCATTATGAAAGTTGAGCCTTTTTAGACTATATGTACAATCTGCCTCTTTCAGGTCCTCTCCACATATATGGTGCAGGTACAGTGTTTGTCAGTTTGCTGAACCAATTTGGACTGAATGGAGGAGACAAGGATGAAGAGGATCACCGAGAGCAGCCTTTAAACAATAATGAGATGCACAGTCCTCCTTCTCCTACAATCCCTCTATCCAAGGAAGAAAAGAACAGAGACATCAGTTTCATCTCTTTCCCCTCTCAGGAGCAAGGGAAGGAGTGTCACATGTCAAAAGAAGAAGGACTGTGATGGATATATAATCTTTAGTCCTTTTGGTTTGCTGTGCGATGATTGTTTATGGCGCCTCACAACTTGTGAGCCCTGGGTTTTGGTTTGCCTGAAGCCTGAGTCTTCTTCCTGGTTGAGATGTGAGCTCTTTTGTGGAAAAAATTACTATACCATCTAACTCTAACCTGGATATCTTGACCTGGCTCATGTGTGGATTTGACTATGAAAGCATGCTTAGCTGTGTGTGCGTATGTGGTGGGACGTCAATGAAGATGAATGGAAATCTCCAAAAGGCCTGGATAAAAACATCTGGATGCAATGCATATATATATACTTAATGTCAGTTTTTAAGTGTTTCAGCTTATTAGAAATATATGGATTTAGGGACTGCATTCAAAATTAGAAAGAATTTGCACATGATTTTTTTTATCCTAAGTTATTATACGTTATTTTTTTCTGTAAACCTCTGTAAATCTGTATAATTAAAGAAATACAATTGTGCCATAAATTTTAATTTTATGCCGTTCCTCCTTGTTTTTTATTATTTATTTATTTATTTATTTTTTACATGGGAACTGAAGGTTTTTACTTAAAACCAAAGGCAAGACCAATATCTGTCACCTATGCTTTATAAGCACCTGAACTCATGGACCACATATAGAAACTGCTAAAACCTCAGACACTGGCTTCACAGATTCACCACAAAAATGACTTCGGTAAGCCTTTTATTCCCTCCATATTTTATTAAACTTAAGCATTCTTCATTATTACACATCAGCTGCTCTAAGTACTGTATGCAATATTATATGCATTCATAAGAAGAAATCAAGATGCTATTTTTCATTTCACACAGTAGCAATGAAACAGAAATAGATTTACACAATTTATACAAAGTACAAATTTTGAAATGCACAATTTAGATTGCATTTATAATTTTAGCATTTTCCCCAAAAACAAACAAACAATCAAACAAACAAAAACCCCACAAACAAAATTCTCAGTATAAAATATGGATAACTTGTGGTGCTCGGAATCAAACAATATAGTATAGTACACGTACACACGGCATCTCTACACAGCTAGTTAGCAGGGACCAGGGATAATAGCGTTACAGTTTTTATTGTGCAATTTTACAATGGGTAACATTCTAGAAAACCTAATTGACAATGATTTGGCTACTACTAAACTACTGAACACTTTTGTATAAATTTTCTGAACTGGTGTATATTGAGAGCATCATGGATTCTATTACTAAAAAACAATCCTTTATTATTTTAAATAGTGGTTTCATATTTATTTTAAATAGTTCAACCTTTTTACCTTTCTAGGGCAGCAGTTTCTTAGTACAAGGAAATATAATAAATTTAATATGTTAAGCCATTGCTGAGATATTGCTTCACTTCCTGTTTTCAGTAGCCCTGCCAAGTTGCAAATTAACTAATTAATTAAGTTTGTTTGCTAACATTCGATCATATTGCTAAACACATGTGCTATGTTTGTTGTCAATACATGAAAGCGTTCCTGAGTAATGGACTCACTTCCAGTTTGGTGACCTTCTGTCAAATTTGTTGTACTTTATGGATGGACCAAAAGTTTGTGATGATTCTACAAAAATGGTAGACAAAAAATCCCTCAAATTAGCCCATCAAACAGAAATACTTCCTGTTTGTTACATCAAGAACGTTCGACACCGCCAAGGCAATCAATAGAAAGAAGAATCATGATTTGATGTTAAAGTTGAGGTTATGAGCAGTTTTACTAATTTGTGAAATATAGCACCCCTTAGAGGTAAATTTAGACAAAATTTCTTGGAGTCCATTAGGTCCTAGTCCTTCATTCATGTGCAACTTTTGAATACTGAAATACACAGAGATTAAAAAAAACAAAAGAACAACATACAACTACAATATTATGCCTACAATTTGCTTGGCCCCTAAATACATTTTTTGCTATTTTAAAGATGGCCACAAGGTGTTTAATTTGCCTACCAAGATTGTACTCAACTTCCTTTGCTTGGGCCAACTACTAACAATCACACATATATCTAGTGAATCTATGATCTAGTGAATCAACTATCTATATAAACAATAATAAACCATAAAAATCATACAAACTATAGACAGTATGCCTTCCAAAAAAAATAAAAAGGAAAACAAAGTCTGAGCTTTTCACCTTTGTTTATATGATTGCATTTTTTGAAAGCAATCCATTAGCACAAACAAATGAATACAGCTATTTAAAAAAAAATTTGTTCATCTTCAATAACCGTAAATCCAGAACCTATTGTGGGAACACTGGGAGTGAGGCAGGAATACACCCTAGATGGTACTCCAGTTCATTGCATTCATTTTTTTGGGAGGTTGGAGGAGAATTGAGAAAATTGAGGAAAGACAAATGGACATGAGGAGAATCCACACAAACAGTAACCCGAACTCCTTTTTCCACCTCCTTTTTTAAAATGTGATATTGATTTAGAACTATGGCCCTGTTTCATTGGCGCATTAAGTAGTTGAATTGTGCTATACAGTGGACATAAGTGGTGTTGTTCCTTTCCTTTCTCTCTCAGTATCCCATTAGTTTAGGTGCAGGATGAGTGTGTCTGTTGCTCCTCTCTTCATGAGCCATTTCACTTCACTTCACATCTCTTCATGTTACAGTTCATAGTCAATCCACACTCTTATGTGCCTTTTCCTGCCTCGGTCTCGCCGCTTCCCTCTGTCTCTCTCAGACTTCTTCTTCCCACTCCTTATGTCCACACACCTCCTGGACTGGCATCGGCACTTCCTCATCCTCTGTGCACTGACTAGATTCGGCTGAAGTTTTCTTGGATCCCCCAAAAGAACCTAGAAATCAATTAGGCAGTTGCTAAAATAATGCAAACAATGCAAACAACCAAGTAAAATAACATCTTTTTTCTTATTATGAAAAGTTTTAAATATTGTGTCATTTGAATTAAAGGTGAGTGTTACTGACCAGCTGAAGCCAACATGATCCATCCACATGGAGGTGTGTGTCTGCTGATGAGAATGAAACAGGTAAGCAGAATGCACACACAACACAGACTCAGAGTGATCCACACAGTGTCTGTGAGAGATCAAACAACAGTGAGTGGGAGAAGAAAGAGAAAGAGAGAAAGAGAGAAAGAATAAGTCAACATCGTAAACTTTGATATGTTTTTGTCTATATACAGGTATATGATAAGAAAGCTGCTATGGACATTGTGCTGGCAACTGAAAGCCAGTATATGTAATGTGCATGCTGATGGGCTTAACTCTGTGTGTATTTATAGGTCTTGTGAGTAAGAATACCTATCACATAGATGTGTTTACTGTAAGTGATGCTCACCTTGGGAGGCTGTTGTTTCTTTTATGACATTAGTAATTACTTTTGAGGTTGTTGTTGTTGTTGTTGGTGTTGATGGTGGTGCCGTTGTTGTTGTTGTTGTTGTCGTAGTTGGGATTTTCACACAGTCTGTGCAGGGTTTACCGTTGCATTTATATCCACTCTCACAGTCACACACTGCATCAGAGATACTAGAGCAGTTCTTCTTATACACCATGTCTACAGTCAAAGCAGCATATAGCACACATTAGTAACTGACCTTACTCCAAAGATCACTAATAAAGTAGACTACAAATCCAAAAAATGTCTAGACATTTGCTTTAATCCAAGGTAGTAACTAGCTGTTGCTTTGGGAGAACAAAAAAACCTAGCCTAAAGCAGATTGATAATATTTCTGAAATGCAGAATGCCCAGACGTACAGAGCTCAGGCTGAATTAAAAACTATTTACATGATATATGCTCATTAGGCTGAACTGACAGAAAACTGTTAGACTGTTTCTGTAGTGTGTCACCTATGATGCCTGTGGATCATAATTTACAGACCAGAGGTGTATAAGTGAAAATTGTAGAACTTTTATGAATATTTATTCCTTTAAACAGAGAGGAAAATCAATCTATAAGTACAGCTAGAGCTTATAAAATATTTGATTCTTTTTTAAACTTTGATATTTGATACTACATGCCACACACACACACACACACACACACACACACACACACACACACACACACACACATTACTAATAAACTATTATAAAGCATTTTTAACTAATGTAAACATTTTTGTTTAGTCATGCCATATTAAACTGACAGGACTGTCTATTTCGCTTCAGCTAAGCTGTTTGTCCAAAAACTGTTAGCTGAAATAGTTTGTTTGATTTTAAGTCAATGATCTTTATGCCTATATGACTCAATGTTTTCAGTCTGAGCCTGAGACCCCCCCATTACTACCAGAAGAAACCCACCCAACTGAATTAGGGGAAATCCCTCTCTTCATGTTCCTGTCATTTCAGTATTGAAGCATTTCAGACTTTTCATATGATTAATTTGATATTTCAGAGAAATGACAAGTCTTTTGCTCTATTGCTGACATGAAGCACCAATATGCCACTGAACCACTCTTCTCCTGTAACTGATATACACTGGCTGGAATACACACTGAATGGGATGCTAGTACATCACAGGACACCACACCCACTTATTCATGCATGCCATAATGATAAATCTCATAGAGACTTACGTTCTTTGGTGCATTGAGAGCACCTTTTGCATTCTAGTTCCTTATTGTATTCATCCATGTATAAGTCACGACGACACTTTGTACATGACGTCTCAGAAGATTTCGTACATCTCTTCACCATGTGTTGACCTACACATCCAGACAAAGGTCATGCCTTCATAATTCAGATGATTGTAACAGGTTACGTCAGACAACCGCAGATTCTGATGTTGCTAGTGTGACATATTAGTAATGATGTGTCAATAAAGGTATGTATCAGTAAGTATGGCAGTTACAGTTAGCAGACCAAGTCATCATTTTCAAGAATGCCTTGTGTCATAGACAACGAACATTTAAGACTGAATTCAAAATGTATGAGACATTACTTATTACTTGCTGAATGTACTATTTTGGTGATTAGTTACATGTTGTTAATTTACTATTTATATAATATTAATAAAAAATATATTAGTAATCAGTCCAAATATTAACATTTCTCTATTATCATCATCTGTAAATATAATGTTTATTTTTAAAGATGTCTTTACTGGAAATATATTTGCGTTTTTACGTCTATAACTAATTCCAGGTTCTTATTATTTGCATTTTTAAAATGCAATTCATTTCTCTTTACTCTATGATGCTGTCATAAGTCGAGTACAAATGTTGCAAACATCAGAGATGTCATTACAGATTAGATAGATCATCTGCTTATTAGATATAATCATCATCCTAATTACTAACATGTAACTTCGACAGAAAAAGATCTGAACTAACTGTATAGAATAAAAAAAGACTACTGACATCCCTTCTTATCTATTTCATGTGAAACAGTCTGTTTTTGTTTTACCTGATTCACATTTCTTGCAGCATCGTACATTATTATCGTCTTTATATTGCCACTTAGTGTCACACTCCTGTGGATGCACATGGCAGAGGAAGTGTGTCAAAAGAAGGAAACACCACAAGATCAGCATCTGGTTGAATGAAAATCACAGGTATGGGTACATGAACAAGAAACAATCAATTTAAATGAAACATTTTATGTAAATATGTGACAAAAATCTAAATATCATCCATATGTACTATTACAAGTCATATAATTCTATACTAAAGTTGGTTTTAAATAGTTAACTGATTCAAAAACTATATAAGCCCAAAGATGCTGGAACTTAAGATCTAGTATTAATACTGTACATTTGAGCTTGTCTTAAACTAAAACTGTATTTATCACAAAAAGAGAAATATATAAAGACAAAGCAAATGTATCCAACAATCTGATCTAGACGACCAACACATTAAAACATATCTATTTAAAAGGGAGGATATTTAGAGATATAGATGTTTTCCAAGATAACTTTGCTCATTTTAACTTGAATTAAAGAAACAAATACAGTTACAGCACATACAGTTACAGTACATATAGTTACAGCACATATAGTAGTAAATATATCTAGTAGAAATATAGTAATAAACCTCCTATTGTAGTTCGGTAATAAACTAGTCAATGCAGTACCTTACCATCAGAGAGTAAAAGATGAGTGAGATATGAGCAAGTAGGACCCCCAGAAGCTTCTGAACTTGAAGCTGTAAGAAGCTGCCTGTTAATCCTTGTCATAAATGTCAAGACATGACTCATATAAAAACCCAACAGACCTGAGACCACCAGTGTAAATGCAACAGCCTTTTAACCTGCTTTCCTCCTTCACTATTTCCACCAACATTTATTTTTGACAGTTTTATCTTTATGATTCCAAAACAATCACCCCCTTAAATTAAATTCTCTCTCTCTCTCTCTCTCTCTCTCTCTCTCTCTCTCTCTCTCTCTCTCTCTTTTTAAGTAATTTTGTGGGTCATGACCTTCTACATACTGTAAGCTGCTCAGTCCATTGATGTCAGATCTGCTGCCGCCTGAGAGTCACATGAGGTGTATGTTTCACTCTTCTGTTCTTTTCTCACTGCATAGTAAACTTAGAACACAGCATTATCGCAGGCTCTTTGAGGGTTGCCTGTTTGTAGTTCGCAGAATTCACGCCACAAAGTGTGAAAAAGACCCCCCCCAATTACGGTCTCTGTGACAAATTACATCATATCTGAACCAAAGCTAGACTGAATCAGCTTTCTTATTTTCTCTCATTCTTTCTCTCATTCTCTCTATCTCTCTCTATCTCTCTCTCTTTCTCTCTCACACACACACACACCTTGTGAGGACTTGTCATAAGACATAATTATTACAGCCACTAATTAATGCTATGCCCACACCTGTCTTTAACTCTAATCTTAACCTCCGTAACCAAAAGGAAACCTTTTTGTTCTTTTATTTTTTTTAAAAAATAAAAGTTGCAGTTTTTATAAAAGAAAATCAAAACAACAACAAAAAAAGGAACAAAGCAATTTTCTTCATGAGGACCAGCCAAGTGTCTCCACAAGGTCAAAAACAGTCAGATATTCATATCCTTGTGTGGACATTTGAGCTTCACCAAGGTATAAAAACTCCTCCCCCACACACAGTTGCTTAGTCATGTTTTGGTGCATTAATTCGGATTAAGCTTTTTTCCCATGTTGAAATATTTAGAATGTTAAGTGTTTAATATGCCTCGACCATGTGTACATCCTTACACTACAGTATTACTGGATAAAAGGGCTTCGGAAGGAGGTTTGGATGGAAGGTGTAAGACTGGTGGGGGTATTGATGCCTCTGATTACTGCTATGTGAAGGTTGTTCGCTTCTGGGCAATTTTCAATTGTTTAGAACTTTAACATTTGCACTTTTCATTTTTGAACAACACAGTGTGTTCAGTAGCTTAAAGTAGAGCATATAAAGCTATCAGTAATCAGATATACAAGGTAAAATTCTTTTGCCTCATGTTTTCAATTATCTTCTCGTCATGTACAAATCTCATTTTATCAATGTAAAAACAATCAGTGCAAATATATAAAACATAGCAGAATTGCCTTCCTTTGGAATCACAGCCCATATGGGAAGATAATGCATAATAAAATTAACATTACAATAGAAAGCATTAGAGAAGAGTTCCTCATTTGAACAAGAACATTTAACAGTTAAACACCTTTTAGACCCCATGCCTACATAACAGATTTTGAGAAATAAATTGCATTCATGTATAGTTCAAAAGCAATCTGACTTTTATTTTCAAACGTATATGACGCATGAGAATACCTCATTAGCCTCTAATATGCTATGAATCTAAACTAAAGTAGCAGTTTGAAATCTTGTTCCACTTGCATGGATATTAGAAATATTTATTTGTACTCAACCTGTTTAAAATATTATTTAATATAAACTCCTGTACTTGTAGCCTTTAAATGCATGCCTTTGGCTGCTGGCAATCCATGACCTCACCCCATCCACATCTATAGTTACGCATGATGTAAAACAATTTGTGATACCTGGTAGATAAAAAAATAACTGGCAAACGGCAAAATAACTATGTACAGTCAGTTGTGAACAACATTCTGGAGTGTGTAGTTCATTGTGTTTAAGCCAGTGTGTGACAAAATATGTGCATACACATAGAACAGTATTCTTTCAGTCATAGCACAATAGGTGTTAGATAAGTGGCAAAGTATAACACAATATTTAATGAGTTTTTGTTGTCAATTAAACATTTTAATTTGGGAAGAAACCAGAGAACCCAGAGGAGACATGGGGAGAACATGCAAAACTCCACACAGACGGTAAGCTGAATTCAGGATCAAACTGGGGACCCTGGAGCTGTGAGGTGACTACTAAGTTTTTTTTTATTTAAAAAACCTAAAACATTAAATTACAAATATTCTGCCTAACTTATCATCAAACACAAATTCAAAATGACTACCCACTCACATAATGTATGTACAATACAGAAAAATCCACTCGCTCCAGTAATGATTGAGTTCTGTACAGCAAAGAACAGACTGTGTTCCACTATACACACACACACTACAAACTACACCTATCTTTTTTTTTGCTCTAACCCACTACTTGGCACAGTCACAGAGAACAGACAGGAAGTGGAAAAATTTGTCAGGATGTGACCTTTTTTTTGTTCAGAAAGTTGTTTCATCATATACCTATGAGCTCATATACACAGAAGGAGCAGCTATAAAACAGCTGTAAAATATCATACAGAATTATGAAAAGAAACAAATGAGTGGTTATTATTAGTTTAGCATATTGCAAGCTGCATGCCACCATCATCACATTTGGACAAACCATAATTATATATTGTATTTAAGATCATGAAAAGCTTACATTTAATCTAGTGTATCCAAACTGTTACTGTTACAGTATGTAATCCAAAGTTAGTAACTGTTAGGATTTGTGACTCTTTGGGTTACGATTCTTAAGAAGAGAGAAAGTATACAAAAAGACGGCGCCCTCGCCCCGCTACACACTTCCCACACCAAGGCCTTGGTAGAGTTGCCAAATGACACACAGACACAGATTCAAACGGCAAGATCTCCTGTTTATTCAAAGAAAGGCAGCGCATATATCATGCTTGACACACAACAGCGACAATGGGTTAACTAGGTAGAAGGGCATATTTGCATTTAACAGGAAGCACATCAAAGTAAGAGAGAAACAACTCCATATATGGTATTCAGGAAGCCATAGTATGTTATTTGGGAAGGTATGTAAATGCATAGAAATGGTATTCGGGGAGACAAAGGAATGCACATATGGTGCGGAGCTTTATCTGTCTGTACCTGGTTGGGAAGGCTTACAGAGGAACAAAGAGGAAAAGGTGTTAACACAGGAACAGAGTGGGAAAAGCATTCACAGTAAGGCCCTGTTTACACTTGTGCGTTTTCGTTTTAAAATGCATGACTTTTCCTACAGTTACTCCTGTCGTCTACACTACTACGGCGTTTTCAACCCTCGAAAACAGAGACTTTTGGAAACGCCGAAGACCCCGTTTTTAATTTGAAAATTCTGTACTCGCTTCAGAGTAAACAGACCAAAACGAAGACATTTGAAGACGAAGGCATGGCTTCGCCCACATTCGCCCCTGATTGGCTCTTCTGGATCACTGCGTATCCTTCCGTGATTCGTCAAGCCCCTACCATATGACCATAACGCTACCTTGATCGTATACACAACAACAGAGACTGAACCACAAGCTTTGCTGGCTTTGTTGTCATTCTTAGCAGCCATTCTGCGGTTAAATTCTGTATTTTATAATACTGCAGCTGCCTACATGTGCAAAAGGCAAGCTATGATTAGAGCAATCGGCAACAAATCTCATTTCAAGCGTAAGCCCTACATGGACCGCCGGTTTGGACTAACAACCAACTTCCTGTTTACACTTGTATGCGCATGCCCAGTGTGCATAAATGGTCATGTGACGGTTGTGTAGTGTGGACGGAGATCGTTTCTGAAACACAGCGGAACCGCCAGTGTGGACGAGGATCGTTTTCATTTTAAAATGCTGTTTTAAACAGGTGTAAACAGGGCCTAAATTTATCAGTTTGTCATTGATGTTTGTCATTGCACAATAAAGAAGTGGAATTCAACCATTGCCCAGTTCACTCTGGTGCTATCTGACAACATTATGAATGCACATTAAAATAACCTGATACTTGCTTTTTATTATTAAATAATAATTGTTTGGCATAACAGTTCCAGCACAGCTTAGTGGTGCAGAAGGTAGCATTGCTGAGTTACAGCTCCAGGGTCTCTGATTTGAGCCTGAGATTGAGTTACTCCATGTTGGAATTTTTGTGCATTTTCTCTCTCTCTCTGTCTTGGCTTCCTCTGGGATCTCCAGTTTCCTCCAAAAACCATGCCTGTGCGTAAACTGGATTCTCTCAATTGTCCCTCATGTGACTGAGTGTGTGGATTTGTGTGCAATACACCTTACGAAAGACTGATGTTTCATCCAGAGTGCATTCCCACCTCTTGCCCATTGGTCCCGGGATAGGGTCCAGATCCACCGCAACCCTGACCCGTATAAAGTGATTTCTAAAGGTGAATGAATAAATGAATTAATGACAGTTATACAAAGAAGTCATTAAACTACGAACATGCTACATACACATTACCAGGTTGAAGTGACACAAATCTGATTTTCTGCCTTAATCTGATTTTTTCAGGAATATGTGGACACAAAAAGTCCAATCTTTTCCAATTACACCTGAGCCACTTTCAAATGTGGTCTTAGATCAGATACATATGTGACACATACACAGAGGTTTGTTGACAGTGGAGTGGCAGGACATGTTCCAGGGTGGGTTTATTCTGGCACACCCGTTTAGTTCTGCTTTCATAGGTAGTCATGCATGCACTTTAACTGATACCATTTTTTCTGTTCTCGTTCCCTGGAATGAAAACAAACATACAAACAAATAAACAAAAAACAGTGTATGCCAAATCCTCACCAATTCTTTAGTGTATAAACTCACTTTATTTTGGGTAATTGATCTGATCTGATCCTTTTCCTCTCCAGGCCAAAGAGGAAAAAGCCAAAGAACGTCCAAGCTATTATCAGTGTCAGGTCCAAAAGCCAGCGTCTGTCATAGAATGGGGGTGTGTCAGTGCCCATGGTATGGGTAACTTGCACATCTGTGAGGGCATCATTAATACAGAAAAATATGCACACATTTTGGAGCAACATATGCTGCCATCCAGAGCAGGACAACACCAAACCACATTCTGCACGGATTACAAGCGCATGGTTGCATAAGTAGGGAGTGCGGGTGCTAGTATGGCCTGTCTGCAGTCCTGACTTGTCTCTGATTGAGAATGTGTGGTGCATTATGAAGTGCAAAATAAGGAAATGAAGGCCCCGTACAGTTGCACAGCTGAAGAAATGCATAATGGATGAATGGGGGAAATTCCGCTTGCTAAATTTAACTAACTGGTGTCTTCAGCGCCCAAACTCTTAATAAGTGTTATTAAAAGAAAAGGTGATGTTACACAGTAGTAAACAGTCAACTGTCCCAACTTTTTTGGATTGTGTTGCAGTCATCAGATTTGAAATAAGTGTATATGTTCAAAAATAAATGAAGTTCACAAAGTAAAACATCAAGTAATGTGTTTTCAATATAGTACAGGGTGAATTGAATTTTCAAATGACTCTTTTTTTTTTGCATTTTCCATACTGTCACAACTTTTTTCGGAATTGGGGTTGTAGAAGGACCAAACCAACTAGTGTGGGAAAACAATTTCCCCAAGAAAATGTGCGCATGTGTTTGTTTTAGGGGACAGATGTATTAAGGGATACATCTGATCTGAGCAAATATATGGTGCAAGAATTTGTGCAAAGAAGCGTGTAATTTGAACTTAAGCCGGGTTTACACTGTACGATTTTGGCCACGATTTGCTTGTATGGGACAAATTTTGAGGATCCTAAAAGATTTCTATAAGCCTAGGCCAAACTCTGTAGTCTTTGATCGCTAGTTTGACATGTTCCCCGACAGCCAATTAATGGCTGTTGTGATAAAATTTTTCCTCCGATTAAATTCTGGCAGTGTCAGAAGATTTTATGCACAGTCCTATAGTGTGGCTTCTCCTACTCCATACGAGTCTTCTTGCGTGCGTCCATTTTTCGTGTCTTGACGGTCATACAGTCTAACATTAATGACAACAGTGTGACATGTCTTACAGCAGGGATCATGTTCATACACTCTGACAAGCAACAGTTGCAAAGGACTACTAAAAATTGCACACTGTGCACCTGCCAAAAAGACACAGAAATGCCTTGAACTTTTACCGTCATCCAGATTCTTTAAATAAGCAAACTGGCATGACTCCACACTTTCCAGTCAGTACGTTTGCATGGACAACAATAATCCAATATTAACCCGATTAAGACAATACTCTGATTAAGAAACTACCATGTAAACAGCAATTTTTTTTTTACCTTAATCCGATTAAAATCATACTCGAAGTAAACACAAATCGAATTAAGACATGTGGAGTATTCCTATTTTAGTCACATTTTGGAAGTGCATTACAGATATGTACACACCTTTATCACACTATTAACATCGTGTGAGAGTTTTCACCGCATTTTGCGACAGGACACGTACACACATGGCAGCGCTCAACCGTTTGAAGGCAAACAAGAGAGCACGGCTGCATCTACTATATAGTAGGAGAAATACATGTATATAGTAGGTGAAGTACATGTACTTCAGTTACTATATAGTAGGTACAGTAAGTATGTGGTTTCGGATGCAGCCCCTGGCTTCAAGCAGTCGTCTGTTTGCACATATAGCATGACAAATAATTAACTGAACTTGAAGTTTCGTAAAATTAAAAAGAAAACACCCAAAACTGTATATGGTACCATAACAAAGACCAACTGTATGATGATACGTGAAATTCTGGAGGGAACGTCGGATGGCGTGGCGTGGGAACGTAATGACGTGTGCCGTTAATCGATCTATGTTCTATAACATGTAAAACCTGAACATGAGAGGAATATTAGAAAAGCAACTCATGTAAACACCTTAATCACAATATTGTCTTATTCAGAATAAGGTCAATAATTAGATTACTGCTGTCCATGTAAACGTAGTCAGCGTTTCATGGCCTGCATTTGCATAACGGACCATGGTAGACGCTTGCATTTTATGATGCAATAACATTTGCCTGTCACATGTTGAAATGTTCAGCTGTACAGCATCAAGAATTGTACTTTTTTTTAGTTGTTTAAAACGTTAAGCAAGTAAGAAAGTTTAATCAGTCTTTTTTTCCCCCTCAATCTGCTCCCTTGAGTCATTCTCCACTGAAATGTTTTTATCATTAAAAACCAGTGTTTTATGAAGTGTGGAGTTGCACAATCCTCCAAAAAAAAGAGAAAAACCACTCGAGAACACTACTCCAGTATTAAGACATACTTTAGGAGAAGTAAGTGGCTCATATTTCACTGTGCTCATTGGTTGAATCCTCACAGTAGAAGCAGAAAGTGGAGCCTGAGAGGAGAGGCGCGTGCACGTGACGCAGTTTCTCGGTAAAGCCAGCCTTCCTGTTTCTCCGCCGAAGAAATGGACTGACTCGAGTCTACGTCGTTTTTTTCTTTCTTTGTTTCTTTTTACATTAACAATTGCCAATCTCCAAAACCCATGACCACGGCAGAGCGTTTTGTGTTGTGGGATCCGGCTGAAAGCAGGTGAACCTGAAGTCTTCTGTGTTCTGTAAGTTGGACTCAGCCGCAGCGACGGAAACTTCTAGATCAGTATCACTAACCGTGGGCGGCGGAGTGATATAGAAAGTAAAAAAGTGGAAAAAAACAGACGAGATTTTATATTATTCGCGACTTGGTTATAACGTCAGAGACATAGATGTAGCCAGAAAAAATATAGATACTAGCGGGGTTTGTGACAGTTGGTTAAATCAGCTTTTTTTCTCTTTCTTTTCTTTGAAGAGACGCATATTGATAGAGCTACTGTAATGTCCCATTTCCTCGAAACTGTTCAGTCTCATAGGCCTTCAGGAGAAAAAGGAAGTTGCCTCGACTTTGATCAGTTTGTCACTGCTGCCATTTCCATATACGAATACATTTGTTTTAAGTGAAATCACGAACAGTTCGTTTTAATCGATTGATAACGAGGTGTTTTTTTTATGACAGTTTCCTCTTCTTGTTGTTTCTTCTGCTCAGAGTTGTAATGGAGTGAAACTAAGTACCAAATTCCAAAATGGAAAGCAGGCACCACACGGGGAAATGGAAAAAGATATGTGCGCCATGCATTTTGTTTCTGCTGGTAAGAAGTGCCTTAACACTGACACTAAGGCATGGTGAAGAACATATTGTTTTTGTGTCGTTTAAAGATTCTTTTCAAACACATTTCTGTCATTCATGCAACACCGGTGGTGTTCATAACTCATCTCTTGCTTTGTTTACACCAGACTGTTTTAAGGCAGTGTGATGCTACAGAAGGGCACAAGAACTTTAACAACACGGGGTCATGTTTAGAGAACGAGTACCTGCATGGTGAATTCTGCTGTGATAAATGTCCACCAGGTAACACAAGCCCCAAATGTCTGTAAATGTCTTCACTGTGGTTTGTCAGTAGGATGGGCTCAGGTCTTATCGTAATGAGAAGAAAAAAAATACATACGAAATTGCTTTAACTTACAAGGTAAATGTGACCAAGAAACATACTACTGTACGATGCTTGAAGATACTTTCATTATACATGATACAAGTCACAGTACTTTGTTCGTTTGTTAATGATGAAAGCTGTGATGCATTCAGAAAATTTGACATTGGTGTAATTTCTCACAATGACTATATCCTATTTAAATGAATTTATCACACCTATTTCTCTCTTTACAGGATTTAAACTAACACAGAAGTGCCCAGGACCGGGCCTGAGGTCAGGGTGTGTGAAATGCAGCCCCGAATCATATCAAGACAACATGAACCATTTCCAAAACTGCTTCTCATGCCGTACATGCGACCCAGCGTGTAATTGCATTTTCATCCATATCTTTATTGTTCTGTTTGTTCAGCCATGCTTTAAAAAAAGGGGACTCTAACTTTTTATTCCTTTTTTTCTTACTCTATTCTGACAGCTAATGAAATTGAGCTATCACGATGCACACATACGCAAGATAGAAAATGTGGCTGTATGCAAGGATTCTACCAAGAAGTATTAGATGATATTACAATGTCATGCGTACCCTGTCGAAAGTGTGGAACTGGTGAAATGGAGATCAGATCATGTAAGTTTTCCCCTCTCTCTCTCTCTCTCTCTCTCTCTCTCTCTCTCTTAAAGTGTATAATATTTGATGGCTGCCATTTATTGTAATCAGTTGGAATGATAATCCTATGTTTTAATCAGGTAATGGGCAGATGAACACAGAGTGTGAATGCAAATATAACCATTATCGTGTGGCTAAAAGAATCTGTGCACAATGCACAAAGTAAGTATTATTATTGTACTATAAGGCATTTGGATTGATCATGTAGTAATGTAGTAATACTATTAAGCATATGTGATTGCTCCGCAGTCTTCAGGATCAACTGAATCTTGAAGCCACAAATGCTCATTTTGTGTTGGAACAGCTGCAGGGTTTATTTCCAGGCATGCAAATGCATATTCATACTATATTAACATTACTAATTAAAGGAGTCAGTGATTATTAACTCAGAACACTTTTTTAAAAATATGTATATTTGTGAAATATTCTGGCAGCTGTCAGAGAAAAAAAACAACAACAAATCTGGTCTATGTAGTGCCTCAAACTCATGTAAATATGAATAAAACAAATGATGTGGACCACCAATTCCAACCACAATCACAATCCTTTTGACTTCAGTTCAAAAAGTAATTTAGGTGTTCTAGCCTAGGCATGTATTTTGGGTGTTTGGAGGGAACAGTGAATGGAGGTAGTGTATTTGTTTGAGTTTCAAAACATATAGCTTTACCTAATGTCAATTCAAACCATTCACTGTATTGTTAATTCCAGTAAAAGTAGAATATGCCCAGATATGAACAGGAGACTAATGTATGTTGTATGTATGTCTATACAGATTTAATCGTTGTAGACTAAACTCTACTAGCATATTTTAAAACGTATTGTATTGTCATATCAGAATTGCAGTAAATTAAGATTTTCAGCTTGTAAAACGCAAAATGTAAAATGTTTTGTCAAGCCTGTAATTATCTTTTGCACGCTATAAATTTTATGGAAAGCTCAGATTTACAGTGTGAGAATTTACATAAAAAAATGAGAGCAGCTTTGGCAGTTAAAGGTAGTAAGGAGTGTTATGTCAACATTAATGCTCTATGTATCTCTGAGATGTATCTACTTCTTTCATGGGTGTATGAATAATAACAATATGGGAACAGTGAAATGTGTCCTAACAGTGGGAAATGTGATTAAAACACATTTTCTAGATTTGTTTCTGTCCTAAGACTTTAATTGAACTTTAACTGAGCAGACAGACCAGTTTGTTTGTCAATTTTGGCATCTGTATTACATTATCATTATGGTTTTCACCATTATGCCATGCTGTGATTTACATTTCAATCAAATTATAGTGCTGAAGCATCAGATAGGAAAGCTAAAGAACCAAAAACTGTAGAAAAGATAAAATGACAGTGATGTATAGCATGAGTACTGGTTCTGAAAAATATTTGGTGCTCTTTTCCAGCTGCAGTTCTAAGTGTAGTGACCTGTGCACACATGGTGTCAAGACTACGCCCCCTAGCCATCCTACATCAGGTCTGATACTGAACACTTGACCTGGTCTCTTCTCAAATGCTGAAGTGTATATGTGTGTATTAGAGAGGGGAAGGGTGAAATTCTAATCTTATTTTGTAATGTGTACTTACAATATAGTATAAAATCATGCTATTAACTCAGCGATATACATGGGAAATGTTTCAATTTATTGTGTTAATTCAAAGCAGACCATGACTCAGAGTCTTAAAGGCAATTCGGATTTCAAACGAAAATGAATAATCAGGGAACTTCCCTAGAAAATTCAACCTGTCACGAAACGTGCTTAATGCCTTACCTGCTGAGTCATTATTTGAATTGATGATAAAGCTGTATCTCCCCTAAGATGACTTGTGTCTGAATATTACAGAGTAATTATCTTTTATAATTAACTTTTTTTTTTTTAAATGTCACTAATATGGTTATGATTTCATTTCTAGGTTATCCTTTACAGACAATCGTCGTTCTTGTGTGGGTGTGTCTGTGTTTGGTAATTGGTTTGCCTTGCATAGTTAGCTTGTATAAAGGAGTTAAACACTGGAAGAAGCGGAAGCAAAATCAGTACAGTCAGTCATCCGAGTCACATGACCCAGAGAAGCAAGAGGTAAGTAAGGTAGTGTAGTGTAAATGCTTGTGGGATTGTAATGTTGCCTATTGTGATATTGATGCATATGATCTGTTTTATTTTTGGTGCCCACAGAAAGAAACACATAAATGCGTACAAAGCAAAGATGTTGTAAGCAGGCTGTTACCAGTTCAGCCAGACCCTGTGCTTCCTGATTGCATTCCCAGAGAGATCAAAAGTATGTGTGTGTTTGTGTGTTATTTCCTGCCTGCAGTATGATTAACATTAGTTAACATTTTTGTAGCTTCTGTGTGTTTTTTTTTTAAATTACACTCACACTTTGCCTCTCTTTCTTATTCAATTTCTCCTCATTGTAGCTCATGAGTTTGTTTACTTAGTGCTGGAAATTGTCCCGGTCACTCGCTTTAAGGAGCTGGTGCGTCGTCTGAACGTCTCTGAGCAGGACATTGGCAGGGCAGAGAGAGATAACCGAGCGTTTGCTGATGCCCAGTACCAGATGCTGATGGTTTGGGTTGACAGTGGCACTAGAGGAGGGAAAAGCATCCTGCCACACTCACTATTTCAGGAATGTGTGGACAGACTGAAGGATATGAATTTGACTGCTTGTGCAGAAAGCATAGAGGACAAGTATGCCTGAACTCTCACATGTAGCACATGCACAAAACCACATACTTACCTTATAATTATATCAAGTATGGATACACTGTAATTAAGAAATTCTCAGAAATTTCAGTCTATTGTGTGCAAACTATTATAGCAGTGATGCACAGACTCTTGTAGTCTTTTTAAATAGCATTATGGTTGTACTGCAGAGTTGCTAAGGTGAGATAATGTTAATGTTTTAATGTGGATGCTGTAAACCTCTTATGGGCTGCTCAGTTTAGCAAAATATTTGTTTATGACAGTGTAATCAATAGTGCATTACAAATTGGACATATTTAAAAGAAACAGAAACCATTCCCTATTTTAATTCATTTTAATATTCTTATCTGAGCAACTCTGCAGAGTACAGAACCACACTAAATGTATATGGGCATTTTGCATATATGTTGTTAGGTGACATTAAGCCCCTCAAGTGGTCTTTGTATTCTTAATGGTTCTAGATATCTAAAGGGGTTCCACATAGAACGTTTTCTGAAAGGGAAACCCTCTGTTTAACAGTTCTACACTATTTTAAACCTTTATGGTTTTCATAGGGGGACAAACAAAAGATAACTTTAAGGTGTCAGATGGAACCTCTTGTTAGCACGTGTGCGTTAATGTAACTGTGGTAACAGTATGTTCATTTCTTTCATTATGCTTAGGAACATGAAAAAGTAACCACACCCAGTAACCACAGCTATTTTCTAATACCTGGTTTTATACAATTTGTGTTAATCATTTCCTTTATTTTTATGACTACGCTTGCATTTAAAATTATATTTTGTTTTGTCAACAAATGAATTCCTAAGAATAGCTTTAGGTTGTTTAGGCTTTATATGTTTTCTTTTCAGTTCTATTATTAGCTATGTTAGGTCTGTTTTCAAGGGCACAACTTCTGCATTAAGAAATCAGTTTGTTTCTCTTTCAGCTACTGCTTTGATTACAAAATTCACACATAAAGAAATAGATTGACAAAAGATCAATTGTCATGCTTTGGCAAATGTAATCAAATGTGGCAGGGTTCACAATTTTGGTTTAAAATGCAGCTTGTGCTGCTTTGTAAACTTTAATTTGTTTTCATGTGAAAGATATTTCAGCACTAACATAAAGTGGGGCAGGGGCTATTCTCAAAGTTAGAAACCTTTTATATTTTATTACATTTTATTATAAGAGGTTTATACTAAACACCAATTAATGGCCTTTAAGCAATTCTGCGATTGCCATGGTCTCAGACAGTTCATTCATTCATCTTCAGTAACTGTTTATCCTGGTCAGTACTATGGCCAACCACTTTAAATGTATATATTTTTGTCTTCACGGTGCTGAACAGAAATACATTTGTATTTATTTATTTTTTATATTGTATGTTGTTATTATTATGAGACAAACGTTTTTCCCCTTTTCCCCATATTCAGTTATTTCAAAAATATTTCTGGGATGTCATATCTCCTATCTGGCAACGGTAAAAGAAAGGCTTCACACATTTGCTTGTTATGTCTCAGAAGAAGCCCCCTCTGCACTCCCTGTAACTATACAGGTCCCAACAGTACCTATTGTTGGTTACTTAATTCCTGGGGACCATAATCTTCCAGGATTGTACATGGAGACTCAACAGAGACATAACATCTAGCTCAGGCAATGTTAGGCCAGTGCTATTCCTCCATAATTAATACAATGCTTCCCTCTACTATACCAATGCAGACAAGGCCAGACTATGACATGTCATCAGATCAGCAGATATGACAATCACCTGTAAACTTGACATTCTTCCCGACCTGCATGACTACGGGACCAGAAAGAACAGGCTAAATCACTGCTGACACTTTTCAAAGTAGCAAGCCTATTTTCCAAGTCTTTACTTTAACGGCTTGTATTCAGTTCACTGTGCCAGTGTTTCACATGTGAAGGTGAGGTAATTAATCTAAATTGTCAAATGGATCTACTTGGGATTCCCAGTCATGGCATAGCACAAAGTTGATTTAAAATACTACCACTTATATGCTCAGAAAGTGTAGAGTCTTGTGTTTACTCTTCATTTCTAAGTTTAATGACTGGCATGTTGTCTCTCAGCATTCCACATTGGGCACATTAGCCCTTTTCTAATTGGTCTTATACTTTTATACTTTCCTGCTTGCTTCTACCATTCTGTCATTGATAGTTAGCATGCAATGTTGTATGGGTTTAACTGAAACAGATATAATGTGTGAATATGCAATTTGAATGCTGATTAGACCAAGAACCACTTAGTCTTGTTTCCTGTTATATTTTTATTCCATGCCTGTTTGCACATAATATTGTCATATCGAGTGTGTGTTGGAGAGAAATGCTGATGCTTGATCCTGATAAACTTCAACTGCTGTGATTCATCTCTCACCTGTTGATCCATCAAATTCATCTTGATGCTCTACTTTTTGGAGAGTTCTGTATTTGTAACTGTTCCTTCTGCTGTTGTGGATGACCCCTTGTGGATCGTACCTTGCAATAATAAAGACTGCCCTGTGTTTATCCAAGGGCTCTTATTCACAACATTGCCGTACAGAACATCCTTTAACACGCTTGTATTCTGCATGTACAATAACCACCCATTTGATTTTGGAACACCTGTGCACCTGCTCACTAATGCAATTATCCATCTAACCAATTATGTGGCAGCACCATTATGCATAAAATCATGCTCAGATAAAACATCAGAATGTGGAAAATGTGATCTCAGTGACGGTGGTTCTTGGTGCCAGACAGGCTGGTTTGAGTATTTCAGAAACTGCTGATCTTCTGGGATTTTCACACAAAACTGTCTCTAGAACTATACAGAATAGTGCGAAAAACAAAAAAATATCAGTGAGCAGCAGTTCCACGACCAAAAATGCCTTGTTGATGAGAGAGATCAAAGGAGAATGGCCAGACTGGTTTAAGCTGACATAAAGTCTACGGTAAATCATTTAATTAATTTTTAAAATCCATGGCATGCATAAAACAGGTGAATGGGCTGCAACAACAGAAGACACATTTTCTCAGCCAGGAACAGGAATCTGAGGCTATATTGGGCACAGAGTCACCAAAACTGGACATTTGAAGAGTGGAAAAATGCTACCTGGTCTTAGTCCAATCTTCAACTCTTCTGAGACTCTAGAGACTTTTTTTGCATGAAAATCCTAGGAGATAACTAGTTTCTGAAATACTCAAACCAGCCAGTCTGCTACCAACAATCATGTTGATACTTCATGTGAACATCAGATGAAGCTCTTGACCTGCATCTGAATAATTTTTTTGCAGATGTACAGGTGTTCCTATTAATGTATATTGTACTGATTTATAATCATATTATAAACATCCAGTGTCACCCAGAAAAGGTTGGGTTCCCTTTTGAGTTTGCTTCCTCTTAAGGTTTCGTCCTCATGTCATCTTAGGGAGTTTTTTCTTGCTACTGTTAACACCGGCTTGCTCAGTAGGGATTAAAATTTACATCTGGCTTTCTGTAAAGTTGCTTTGTGACAATGTCTATTGTTGAACACATCATACACATAAAACTGAATTTAAAAATGAGCATGTTAATGTATTGCCATCACCCCCTTCATATCCATATTATAATGATTAATACAGCAGTCAAAACCTGTGTAGAAAAAAAACGTTGGCGAACACACCTTATCTGTAATGAGGAAAACTGTACAAAAGAATCCAGTTTCTCTTGCTAGACCAGTTACTTTTGAAAGCATTGATGAAGAGTGACAGGAGGACAAAGAAAGAGGGAGGGACAAGAAGAGAGTCTAGAAGCCATACTGGAGCAGAGAGAAAAAGTGAGGATGGCTACTTGAGGACGATTGATGCAGCGAAACCCAGGTAATCTTGTGTCCATATGTCAACTTAAAAGTTCTGAACACTGAATGTGTGTGTTTGGAAGATGTTTTAATGCAGATGAGCAACTTGTCATTTCCTTTATGTCTATGTGACTATAGGTTTAATATATTGTAACTTCCAGCAATGTACTGATATGTGTATGGTGTATAGAGATTTGAAGAAAACGTGTGTATGACAGGGATTTAAAGATGATACTATATGTGCATGACCTAGAGACTTTCCATATTTTGCCTGGAAAATGTAGTTATTCAGTGATCTTCAGTAAAGCCGATGTTTTGGTAGGTAGTGATGTCAGTCGTGGGTGGGTTGTTGTGTCTCATCTCTTTAACCATGTGTGTGTGGTTAGTGAATCATTCATTTATTCTTTAATGGCAATATGTTCACATTTAACTTCCTGTAAATCACTTGGTATTTTCACATTACAATTAGCATACCATCAATTTACATTAAATGTTTAATTAAATTGTGATTATAACCAGTTAACTAACCATGTAAACTAGAAAACTGGATTATTTTATTTAAATATCAAAATATAAGAATATAAAATATTAAATATAATATAGCATGTATGGGATGTGTCAGTATGGAAACCACTTTTCAGTCTGGATACATCAGTTTAAGTTTAATATTTTGCTGTTTTGATTTGTGTGGAAAGCCATTAGATGCGTAGTTTAGTATGTATGAGGGTAGTATAATTAGATGCTTTCGTATGTTTAATAGTATTAGACTGACACTTCAAAGCTGCTACACTAGAGCTGATTTGCGCTTTACTGCCTTTAGTTTCAAGTCTAGCTCAAATCCTGTGAAACTTGTGGCATAACTAATTACTAACTAATAACTAATAACTAACTAGTAACTAAGTTCACTACTGCTCATGCTTTTGAGCTCTAGCATAGTTCTTTGTAAGACTATAATGTACATTTATGCATCCTCTCTCTCTCTCTCTCTCTCTCTCTCTCTCTCTCTCTCTCTCACACACATCTTCTCATCTGACCTGATTTTCACAAAAGCATCACGAGCAACAGAGAAAGTGATACCATGCCACCCAGGTAAAGATAATCTGAATGCTCAGGGGATGGATGGCGGGATGGAGAAACAGAAGGAGGCAGAAAAAGATAAAGAAAGTGATTCTGTGTATGGGGTTCAGAGACAAAGTGCAGATGCACCAGTCAGACACCAGAAGGCAGCAGACGAACATAAATACCACACTCTGGGTTATCAGGTACTTTTCTGTCACACAGACATATATAAGATTATTTTTGTCTCAGAACTATCCTTGTTGAAAAATCCAGTCTAGTCAGACCAGCTTTCAGCTGCCAAATAATGGTAGTGCAGCTGGTAAGTGCTGGGAGGTGGAAAGTAACTGTAAATGGTGGTCTATCAGCTTGACCAGCTTTTGGCAGCAGACCAAACTGGCTTTCATCAAGGATGTACTTTGTACACTATTGTATCGTATGCGTATGAATATATATAATACCTTGATGAAAGTGCGGTACCTCCTATAATTCAGCATTAGCAAACTTTCTAGGAACAATTTTAAAAATTCGGTTAAAACTAATTTATTTCAGTAGAGCTATTGCTCAGCTTTTCTTCAAAATTGAAACAGCAGCGCCATCTGGTGGCGTTGCCCCTTTAGCCACGTGTGGTAGACTGTCACTCTCCAATCATTATAGTTCTAATTTCTAGAAGTATTCATATTAATAGCAATAATAGTGCACATTAGTGAACCCACCAAACAAAAAATTAGCAAAATGAGCTGCAGCCCATGACTTATTTTTATGTTGGGATATCCTCCAAATATCTGTACTACTGAAGATCAGCCCCTTTCAGGACCTTTTGTTGGGTTCAGAATTTTCCTTATTAGTAAAATAGGATAAATACATAACTCTTAGTTTAACTGTACCTACATGAATTAAGCGGAAAATCTGAATAATAAGCTTGGACTTCATGGGTGTAATTACTTACTATATAATATTTTGGTACTACAGCAGAGAACATGCTTTCATTACTCAATCACATTCATGCATGAATAAAATATCACCTGGTGTCCTGTGATGGACTGGAGTCTTGTGCCCAGTGCTCCTGCAACAGGCCCTGGATAATGATCCTTTTATAGACTCCAGATAGTATACCCAGGATAGGCTCCAGATAGTATTCCTGGGATAGGCTCCGGATAGTGTTCTCAGGATAGGCTCCAGATAGTGTTCTCAGGATAGGTTCTAGATAGTGTTCTCGTGATAGGTTCTAGATAGTATTCTCGGGATAGGTTCTAGATAGTATTCTCGGGATAGGCTCCGGATAGTGTTCTCAGCATAGGCTCCGGATAGTGTTCTTTGATTAAACTCTGGGTAGTGTTCCTGGGATAGGCTCCAGATAGTATTCCTGGGATAGGCTCCGGATAGTGTTCTCAGGATAGGCTCCAGATAGTGTTCTTGGGACAGGCTCTGGATAATAGGCTCCGGATAGTATTCTCAGCATAGGCTCCGGATAGTGTTCTTTGATTAAACTCTGGGTAGTGTTCCTGGGATAGGCTCCAGATAGTATTCCTGGGATAGGCTCCGGATAGTGTTCTCAGGATAGGCTCCAGATAGTGTTCTCAGGATAGGTTCTAGATAGTGTTCTCGTGATAGGTTCTAGATAGTATTCTCGGGATAGGTTCTAGATAGTATTCTCGGGATAGGCTCCGGATAGTGTTCTCAGGATAGGTTCTAGATAGTGTTCTCGGGATAGGTTCTAGATAGTATTCTCGGGATAGGCTCCAGATAGTGTCCTCAGGATAGGTTCCAGATAGTGTTCCTTGGATAGGCTTCAGATATTGTTCCTTGGATAGGATTCGGATAGTGTTCTTAGGATAGGTTCTAGATAGTGTTCTCAGGATAGGTTCTAGATAGTGTTCTTTGGATAGGCTCTAGATAGTGTTCTCGGGATAGGTTCTAGATAGTATTCTCGGGATAGGCTTCGGATAGTGTTTTCAGGATAGGTTCTAGATAGTATTCTTGGTATAGGCTCCGGACAGTGTTTTCAGGATAGGTTCCAGATAGTGTTCCTTGGATAGGCTCCAGATAGTGTTCTTGGCATAGTCTCCAGATAGTATTCCTTGGATAGGCTCCAGATAGTGTTCTTGGGATAGGCTCTGGATAATAGGCTCCGGATAGTATTCTCAGCATAGGCTCCGGATAGTGTTCTTTGATTAAACTCTGGGTAGTGTTCCTGGGATAGGCTCCAGATAGTATTCTCGGGATAGGCTTCGGATAGTGTTTTCAGGATAAGTTCTAGATAGTATTCTTGGTATAGGCTCCGGACAGTGTTCTCAGGATAGGTTCCAGATAGTGTTCCTTGGATAGGCTCCAGATAGTGTTTCTTGGATAGGCTCCGGATAGTAGGTTCCGGAGAGTGTTCCTTGGTTAGGCTCCAGATAGTGTTCTCAGGATAGACTCCGGATAGTGTTCCTGGGATAGACTTTCAGATAATGTTACTGGGATAGGCTTAGAATCAGTGGCTGGGTAATTGCTGTGGTAAGCCAGTTATATAAGTGGTTTAAAGAATTTTATAGCCTACATTATATATTTTCTGTATACAATTCTAAATATAACTGTAAAATTGTGATATTCTCAGAAAAAGAAGCAGAAGGGGCGTCTAGTCGCTACATTTGGTAAGGGATCTGCAAACACAAACTCTAGAGGAGCTCCAATTCAGGTGCTGTTCAAGCAGGGATCACCTGAAAAGACTCCCATGCAGGAGGTACAAAACTTTTTTAAACATATAATAGTTTACAACATTACTTTATGTTGATATAATAAAAGCTGGAGACTGAAAAGTTTTTTTCCAGTGAGCTTCTGCTCACAACACATAAGCACAGGCCTACAAACACCAGTGACCATACAAAATAAAATAATCCTCCGTTTATTAAATAACCAAAGCTCTTTTAACTGAATGAAGTTAATTAACAATTTCAACTCTTCAACTTATAACTAACATGTTTAAGTCAAACTTTTTGAAAACATTTTTGTTTATAACACTTTATGGGAACATATGCTATAATGCATACTGATGAGCATCCATTCACAAACTGATAAAGATGTATGTAAAGCAATATATTTGATCCTTGCGCCCAGTGTTCCTGGGATAAGCTCTGGATCCACCACAACCCTGATCAGGATAAAGTGCTTACTGAAGACAAATGGATAACGTATTTGACGTTATCCACATATATGATGTAGTTCACATTGCCTGCATTTTTAAATTCTCCCTTTCCTTTTATGCTTTCTGTTTGCTTCTGTCAGGAGCGAGCCAGTGTTGGTGGAGGCCAGTCACAGGCGGAGGTGTTTAAACAAACTTTGCAGACCTTTGCCATGCATAATGAGCTCAACTGGTGGGGAGAAGGAGACAAAGCTGTTGTCTTGGAGAAGAGCTGGACTGATATAGTGCACTCTCACAAGGTACACTATCTACAGATTCTAGGATACTTATGACAAGTAGTTGAGAGAGAGAATGAGCAATAAATAGACAGAAAAGGCAATGGAGTATATGACAAAGACAGTAGTAGGTGGAGGGAGAAGAGCAGACAGTGTAGGCTTGAATGGAAAAATGAGGGAGAGAACTGGAAAAAGATGTTAGCATTGAGAAATGGAATAAAACATGTAGAAAAATCTTTTAGAAATAAAATATTTTTATTTAACTGATATTATTCTCTTTATAGTCAATGCCCAAAACCCAGAGGTACCAGCAGGAGGCACTATGGGAACTCATCCACACTGAGTTCATTTACATCAACAAACTCACCATCATCACTGATGTAAGAGGCTAGCAAGTTACTATGGAAACTATAGTTATGAAGAACTCTTTTTCATGAGATTTGATTGGATTAAGAATAATTTCATAGTGTAATGAGCATTACTTCATCTCACATACTATTTTCTATTAACATATTCTACAGTAAGACTCTCAGACCTTGCGCATCTTGCTATTTCATTTATTTGGTGGTTTACTGAATTAAATTGGCTGCATTATTCTCCATTTCTTCTGGAGTTTATGTATAAACTTAGTTTAATCAACCATGTTTACATTTCACAGCTTGTTCTTGCTGCACTGGAGCATGTTCACCGACAGGGATTTCTCCATGAGGTTTGTACATTAACTTTAAGCTATGTGTCTTTTTTCTGTGCCATGGTAAACTTATTGTCAAGAGACTAAAGAACATCACAGCCACATTTGGGCCAATTTGTCATCTTTGTGTCAATGTTCATGTCAGTTATTCTTAACACATTCTCTTTCATTCATTTTTAATGGAACATTCAGTTCTTGTTTGAGTAGGTACCAGAGTTGCACTATGGAAACATAAGTAATAAATGTTTCTGCTGACAAGATGGAAAACTGCATTAATCCAAGTGTGGTTTTGTGTAGGAGTTTAAAAGCAGGCCAGTGTAACATCATAACCTTCGCTTAATTATGTCTCTCTTCCTTTCTTTCAGGTTACCTCTGTCCAGCTCTTTTCTAACATGCCGTCCATCCGTGATGCCCATAGGTGTTTCTGGCAGGAAGTAATGTACCCCATGTTGCAGAATGCCAGATTGACTGGCCAACCTTTTGACCCTTTAAAGCTTGAGCCAGGATGTTTACAGGTATTTAACATAAACTGAACACCCCCTTACACCACTAATATCTAAATAAGGCCCCATTTCTCTGCCATGCTTCTCAGGTTAACCCTACATTGTTCTCATAGTTTGCTGAGCGTTTCTCTGCATATCTGGATTATTGTTGGGAAGAGGAGAGAAATATGGAATTCACACGCAGACAGATGGAAATAAACCAACACTTTAACATTTTTCTTACGGTACTACAGTCCTATTATGCTTTTAGTAATCCATATTTTATTTACAGCCACACAAACCCGAATAATTAGACAATGAGTGATAATATCAGATTTGAAGCACAGAGTAACACTACAGTGTTGTGCTCTGTTTTTGTGTATATTTCATGCTAAATTGTTTCAGAAATTAAAACTAATTCTAAGATAAAAAAGGCAACCTGAGAAAACACAAAATACAGTTTTTAGTTTATTGAAGCAATAAAGTTATCCAATATCAACTGGGCCTTTGTGAAAATGTATTTACCCCGATAGTTACTAATTCCCCAAATCTATGAAATTGCATTCATAATGGGGTTGAGCTGGACTAGACACAACTAGACCTGATTACTGCAAACCCTGTTCAATCAAATCAACACTTAAATAGAACTTTTTCCAACAGCATGAAGTTGGTTAAAAGCTCTTACCCAGTAACACACCATGCCAAAGTTAAAAGAAATTCCAGAAATGATGAGGAAGAAGGTGATTGAAATACATCAGTCTGGGAAGGGTTACAAAGCTATTTCAAAGGCTCTGGGACTCCAAAGGACCACAGTGAGAAAATATATCTCCAAATGGAAAAACTCAGCACAGTAGTGAACCTTCCCAGAAGAGGCCAACCTTCCAAAATTCCTCCAAGAGCACAGCAACTACTCATCCAGAAAGTCACAAAAGAGCCAAAGACAACATCAAAGGACTTCCATGCCTCTCTTGAATCAATAAAGGTCAATGTTCATGATGCCACTATCAGAACGACAAAAATGGCATCCATGGAAGAATGGTAAGGGGAAAGCCACTGCTAACCCAGAAGAACATTAAGGCTCATCTGAATTTTGCCAAGACTCACCTTGATGATCCTAAAACCTTTTGGGAGAATGTTCTGTGGACTGATGAGTCGAAAGTGGAACTGTTTGGAAGACAGGAGTTCCGTTACATCTGGCGTAAACCAAACACACAATTCCACAAAAAGAACATCATATCTATGGTCAAGCATGGTGGTGGAAGTGTGATGGTGAGGGGATGCTTTGCTGCTTCCGGGCCTGGGCAACTTGCTATAATTGAGGGAAACATGAATTCTGCTCTCTACCAGAAAATCCTAAAGTATAATATCGTAAATATAATACAGTCTTCATTCCGTAAATTGAAGCATAAGCGCAACTGGATTATGCAGCAAGACAATGATCCAAAGCATAGGAGTAAGTCCAAGTCCTGGAATTAAGGGAAAGACTGATCTCCAGTTATCAGAAGCGTTTGGTTGCAGTTATTTCTGCAAAAGGTGGCACAACCAGATTTTAAGTTTAAGGGTGCAATAAGTGTTTCACATTGGTGATAGGTGTTGGGTAACCTTTTTTTTTGCTTCAATAAAATAAATAAATAAATAAAAATTGTATTGTGTGTTTTACTCAAGTTGCCTTTGGTTTATGTTGTATTCTGTTTGAAGATCTAAAACTGAGATTAGGGTTAGGGTTAGGGCTACTTTTTCACAGCTCTGTATATATAAAACTTATCAAAAAATTTTATATAATGTATTGATGTCATTTCATGTAGACATGTTACACTGCCATTCACTTAGCTTTCAAAATACAATATGGCATTCTGTAAAAACATGTACAGTATTACATCTTTAACAAAGATACACTTTAATGTATAGTTTATTAAAATGACTCACTTATTTTGGGTCAAAGATGGTAAAACAAAATGTGCATTTTATATTCCCGTGTATATTTTATAATCCTGGGTTCTCTCATGCAGTGGGTGGAGACTCATCCCCAGTGTGGAAGAATGCGACTGGGCGACATGCAGGCAAAGCCCCACCAGAGGATCACAAAGTACCCCCTGCTTTTAAAGTCTATCCTGAAGGCAACACAGGACCAATATACACAGCAAACACTCAACCGCATGGTGAGACATCTGAATGGAGAACTATGACAATTATGTGTTAGAACTACTGTATGTTTAAAGTTTTTGAACATGTGCAGTTTCTTACATTTTCCCAGAGTTTAGGACATAATGCACAGAATAGTTATTAAACAATGAAAAAACAAAACAAATGAAAAACAAATAAAGTGTTCTACCAAACACCTGTATCTTTACTGATCAGTCATAACATTAGAACCACTGAAATAACATTGATTATCACTGATAATGAGCCGTGGGCACCCAAGACTAAGAGCTATGCCATCCATCCACTTTCCATACCGCTTATCCTACACAGGGTCGGGGGGAGCCTGGAGCCTATCCCAGAGAACTCGGGGCACAAGGCAGGGAACACCCTGGATGGGGTTCCAACCCGTCGCAGGGCACAATCGCACACACATTCATTCACAATCTACAGACAATATTTTAAATGCCAATCGCATGTTAATGCATAGGGGAGGAAACCAGAGTACCCAGAGGAAACATGAACAATCTGTGCACACAGGGCAGAGGCAGGATTCAAACCCCCAACCCTGGAGGTTTGAGGCAAATGTGCTAACCACTAAGCCACTGTGCCCCCTCTCAGAGATGTGCCATTATGTTATCTGACCAATTATTATGTTCTGACCAATCAGATGTGAGAATTCAACATGGTATAAAAATTGTTAAAAACAACTATTTTGACTGGCAGTGTGCATATGCCTGTTCTCTCTCCTTCCTTTAGATAAACAGTGTCAGTCAGTTTCTAGACAGCATCAATGACTACTTGCTCTTTAAGGATGATGAGTTGGCACTCTTTGCCCTGTCTCAAAAGATAGAGGGATATGAATTACAGGGGATGAGTGAAGAAATAGACAAGGTAAGTGAACAAATAGAGACCTTCATTATTGTTTACTTGAAAGCTTTCTCTGACTGTAAGTGTTTATGTCTCAGTACATGCAGGAGTTCTGTTGCTTCGATTTAACTAGCCCTATACGGGGCACGGAACCCAAAGTCATACGCAAGCTCATAATGGGAGAGTCCCTGAAGGTTAGAGGAAGGAAGGACAGTAAGGTGAGAAACATAATGAAATTTGCAAGTTGCTTATGACACAAAGGAGTAGGGGGTTCAGAAAAAAATTAAGGCAACAATCATAATTCCATTTTTATTGATTAGACTTTATTATAATTAACTAGTGTGTAAAAAAAAGTATTCATATTTGTAAACAGTCAGCCTTCCTATTGTAGCAGATTCAGTGGTAACATGATACATTGAATTGTTGCCTTAATGATCGAAAGCCTATCATATTGTATTATATCGTAACAGATTCAATAGATTAATCAATTACTTAAAGGTTACCTTTAGAATATAAATAGTATGGTGTTGCATGGAAGTCTGAGGTTTACACCCCTACAGGGTGGTAACATATATTCTTGTGTTGTGACATTAGCTGGAGGTGGTGTTGCTGTTGTTTACCGATGTGCTACTGCTGACCAAAACTCAGAAGAAATCAGAGAAGCAGAAGGTTGTGCACCCCCCACTCTCCCTAGAGAGAATACACTGTGCAGAACTCAAGGATGGCTGTGAGTTTTATAACCACTCATATTCTTTTCTGCTGAAACAACTTCTATTTCCGTAAACCACAATCTTATTTTCAAACTACAGATTAAGCCAATAGCCCTCGGGTGATGGCGTAAACACAACTCAAGCTTCTGAATGTCTCCTTTTTATACCCCAATCCAAAGTTTTTAACTCTAATCCAACTCTCTCTATCTAGACAATCAAAGCCTAAATATCAGTGCCAGACATAAATAATTATTAGGTAACACTTTTACCATTAAAATTTAAGGGGCACATATTAGTTGTTAATTAAGGTTGTGTTATACAAATTAGACACTTCTAAATGGACTATTCACTATGAATGAGACTTTATTCATAAATATTCATAGATCACTAATAACATGTTGTTCCATGTTCTAAAGTAGAGTTTTAGTTATCACTAAGTAGAAGCTAAAAATCACTACACATGTTTTCCATAAGTGAATCTGTGTCCCATATTCTAAAGTCAAGATCTTTTCATGTCTTTTTATAGTGAAATAAGCCAGTATATTTTGCATCACAAAACAGAGGCCACCAAAGCCGAAATAACAATTATGTTATCTCTGATAAAAATAAAGCTAGAGAGAATTAATTTAAAGAATTAATATGAAATTAACTTAAAATATAGAGCAATTGTGCACTAATAAGTTGTGAATTTAGATAATTAATTCATGCTCAATAATTTACATAACAAGGGCATTTAATAAATTATCACAACTAATAATGTCTTTAATAGTAATTTTCACAAAACAAATCCCTAATTATTAAACAATACAAGTATTTAAGAATAATGTGCAATTTATAGTGAATATACCATTTATGACTGTCTAATTTGGGCTTTTTAAAACTAAGAATAAGGCCTTAATTAATGCCTAATATGTGTTCATTAAAATAACATATGAATTATTAGTATGACAACAACAACAAAACAACAACAACAACAATAATAATAATAATAATAATAATAATAATAATTTTTAAATGGCAAATTCAGCCATTACAGAGATCTAACTTGATTAATTGGTTTGCTTATCATGCTCTGATACCAGTATTAAACATGAACAGCTTCTATGAAGTCATATGAATCAGAAGACGCCACATCCAGTGTGAGCTGCAAACAACAACAACTACAACAACAACAAGCAAACAAAAAGAGATAGTTTCTAACAAGTATATTTGGTAATATTAAGACAAATGAATAAATGTCAAATACATTTTGTACTAAGCAATTTCTGCATCTACCTTGGCAGGGCCTTTTATCATTTATCAGAGCTAGAGAAATGGATTTAATAAAAATCTGCTTAACACCTTTTATGATACATACAGTACAAACATGTATAAAAAAAAATCATTCATAATTACAAAAAACTACTTTACATAATTTGATCTGACATGTATTAAAATGATGTATTACACTGGAAGTATCTTTAGAAATTCTACTTATTTTTCCTCACAATTTGCATGTGTGTAGGCTCACATTAATGAGCGGGAAATTTAAACCTTTAGGTAAATTCCAGCACAGAGAGATGCAAATGTACACATCATAAGAAAAATGGCCATAACTTTTAATTGTATGTCTTAGGATCTAATGATTTGAAACACCTCTTGTGTTCTGTGTTTTGAATGATTTACATTTACATTTTTTGGCATTTGGCAGACACCCTTATCCAGAGCGACTTACATTTTTCTCATTTATACAACTGAGCATTTGAGAGTTAAGGGCCTTGCTCAAGAGCCCAGCAGTGGCAGTTCACAACCTCATGACCTTTTGATCAGTAGTCTTTGCTCAATGTCTTAACCACTGAGCAAACTAACCCCAGTGACCCCAGTGGTGGCTCAGAATCAAAGTGAAAATGATCTAAACTGTTATTTTACATTGTGTTATGAGTCAGTGCACACTGGTACTGAGCTCAAATGCAACCAACAGTAATGGCATTATTAGTGCTTTCATTAAAACAATGAAACATCTGTTTCTTTTCTTGACATTTTGGTTTTAGCCATAATCTCAGAGTAATTTCATTTGGTCTTTATATAGTAACATTGGCTGCTAAGTTGAACTTTAGAATTAGTGCTTTATGCACATTTTTACTGAAAATTCACACCATACACTCACCAGCCACTTTAATAGAAACACCTTTACCCCCGCACATTTGTGCAGTTATCCAATATGCCAATCATGTGGCAGTAACACAATACATAAAATCATGCAGATACAGGTCAAGAGTTTCAGTTAATATTCACATCAAACATCAGAATGGGGAAACAGTATGATCTCCTCATTGGAAAAATACCATCACATGGTCTGTTTCCAATCTTCAACTGTCCAGTTTTAGTGAGCCTGTGTCACTGTAGCCTCAGATTCCTGTTCTTGCCTGACTGAAGTGGAACCCAATGTGAACTTCTGCTGTTGTAACCCATCTGCCTCAAGGTTCGATATGTTCTGAGATGCTGATTGAGTTACCATAGCCTTCCCATCAACTCAAACCAGTCTGGGATCTGGAGTCTTATTTCTGTCAACTATAAGGCATTACCTTATTTGCTCATATTTACAAAGAGTGCCAATATTAGTCGAGGGCAACGCATGTAAACTACAACTTTGATGTCTATTTTATCAGATTATTGACTATTGGTCCATACCAACAGCCCTGTTCAGTTCTGCATATGAATGTAGAGGGCTCTGTATATACTTCTCTCTCTGTCTCTGTTTCTCAGACTCTTTTGTCTTGTTGGAGGTGAGTGATTTAGGCTGTCCTGTCAGTGTGTACAGTGTTTCGACTCCCAGCCCAGATAGCTGTGCATCATGGATCACTACTATCCACCAAGCGCAGGTATGGCTCTAAACTAGAACACATAGACCTCAAAGCCTCAATGCATGGGAAGTTGACTGCATGCTTTTAAAATACTTTATAAATCCCATCTTTTCATGCAGTTATATACAGACATGTACAGTCATGTGAAAAAAGTACACCCCATGGAAATTGTTGGCTTTTTTGACATATTTGGACAAGCAAACATTTGATCATCTTTGAAACAGTGAATGTTAATAAAGTTGATATACTTGAACAAAACCACAAGGAAAAATAGCTTTTTCAATCATTTATTCAACAGAAATATAAATATCACTTATATTCTTCTGTGTAAAAAGTAAGTACACCCTTGGCCTCAGAAGTTAGTATTTCCCCATTTAGTGGAAATAACTTCTTGTTAACATTTTGTATAATTGTCCACCAGTCTTTGACATCAACTTGTTGGAATTTTTGACCACTCTTTCATGCAATATTCTTTCAGTTGCAAGATGTTTGAGGGTTTTCTTGCTTGTACTGCCCATTTCATATATTTAATTAGGCTTTGACTAGGCCATTCCATAACCCTCAATTTCTTCTTTTTTGAGCCATTCCTTGGTGGATTTGCTAGTGTGCTTAGGATCATTATCCTGTTGAAAGGTCCACTTGTTTCAACTTCCACTTTCGGACAGATGGCCTCATAGCCACATCTTCAAGCACTATGATGCAGAATTCATAGTTGAATCAATGAATGCTAGCTGTATAGTCCCTGAGGCAGCGAAGCAACCCCAAACCATAACATTTCCACCACCATGCTTCACAGCTGGTATGAGGTGCTTCTCCTGAAAAGCTGTCTTTGGTCTACGCCAAACATGGTTGCTGTTACTGTGGCCAAACAACTCTATTTTTGAGTCATCTGTCCAGAGCACATTATTCTAAAAGGCCTGGTCTTTGTCTGTATGCTCATTGGCAAACTGTAGTCTTGCTTTAATGTTCTGTTTAGACAGCAAAGCCTTTTTTCCTGCTATGCCTCCCATTCAGATCAAATTTGTTCAATCTCTTTCTGATTTTAGAAGCATGCACTTTGATAGCAATGATTGCAATAAAATACTTCTGGTTTTTAACTATTTAATTAATTAATTAATTAATTAATTAATTAATTTTTCAGTCTCTTTATAAAGGCTTTGGAACCGCAAAAAGTTTTGACTGTTTCTGGCTTACAGGAAGCTTTGGAGTCTCTAAGAAAAAAGGAGACAGTCAAACTTGAGGAGCCCAGTGATCAGAGTCTAGAAGATCCATTTCCTCCTGCCAGTACACCGAACATCAAGGAAACAGAAGAACAGTCAGACTATAAAAGTCCTTTTGCTTCTCTCAAGTTTACAACTATACAGTTAGAGAGAGAAGAACTGAGTTTGCAAAACCAGCATATACATGCACATTTTATGAGCAAACAAATGCAAAAAAGAGACAAAGAATTTCATAATGAACACAACATGACACAAGAAACTGAGGGGAGAAAGGGGAGTAGAAATGGGCATTGTGAAGACAGTGATACTTTGTATGGTCCTACAATAGAAAGACGGGTAACATGGAATCACAAACTGCAACCACATAAAAAATCCAATGCCTTTCCACAACAAGACTCATTAGAGACCAACAAGTCCATTGGTTCACATCATTTGTTAGTCAGTGGATTAAGGGAAAACAGCGCCAAAAAAAGCCAGTCACCATCCAGTCAGCTTTTATTACCAAGTAAATTTGTGCCTGTTGAGTCTGCAATCAGTGTCTCACAGCCACAATCACAGAAACCAGATCTGCGGCAGGATTCTTGGTCCCGCCAATCAGGTGATGAAAACAAGTCTCTCTCAGAATCACAGACATTCACAAGAATATTAAAATCACCGAGGTTACGAAGGAAACGTCCCATGAATTCTCAGCCATTTGCTCCAGTCCAGGGCTCCAGGAGAATGTCAGCTGAGGCGGAATCATCAACGTCGTTTCCCAACAGGAATTCGAACTCAGTCTCAGATTCTGATGAGAACCATAATGTTTGCAGACCTTCCAATACATCCTCCAAATCCCAGGACCACCTGGTGCTGAACTTGGCCTCTATCAAGCAGAACCAAGTTGTGTTCTGGAATGTTCCTTCTGAGAGGTTATCCGAGTCAGAGTCTGAACTGCCAAAAGAGAGACACAATCGGAATTCTCAAACATTACCCAATGGTAGAGCCCAGAGGAGTGAATCCTTGCCTGAGCTACCGTCCTCCACTCTGCAGGGTATTCTGAATAGGGCCAAGGAGCGGGAGAGGGGGCGTGGAATAGCAAATAGAGAGAGGAAGCATTTAGAAAAGACTACTCCATCACCATCACCCAGTGAAGGAGAAAAAGTGGCAGGAGCAGAGGACCAAGAGACGTTCAGATCAAGAAAGTACTACTCTCATACAGGGATGGAAACCATCAGCAACAATGACAGGAAAAACAGGTACATTTATTTTTAATGTTTGGTTGTCTGTTCCCTAAATTACTCAAAAGAGTTAGACATCCACAGGACAGATTTTTTTTATCTCTCGTTTTTTTTTTTTTGCTCATTTCTTGTGCTTTTTATCGATGTGCTAACTTTACATGTTTAGTTTTCCAATCAGTATTTAAACAAATTCAAATTCACCCAATGGAATTATTACTAAAATATGAAATTCTCTGTTTGGTGGATGTTGTTTGTTCTGTATGTTCCGTATTGTTCCGAAATGACTGTAAAACTAAAGATTTTAGTGTGCCAAAGGAAGACAGTAGTTTCATTCTGTGTTTTATGTCTGTGTCTTTATCTTACTGCGCTGTTCTGCCTACACAGAATAAACTTTACTCTGAGTCAGCAGAATCAACTCTGCACTTAATTTACACACCATACATATATACAGCATGTACACTACTATGCAAAAGTCAGAGACCAGTGATATTGTTAAAATCAGTGCTTATTGTTAAAAGTAGCAAACAATAATAATGGCAAAATGTAGAGTAAATTCATTTTACTTTCAGTCAAAGAGCCATGCAGTACTTACACTATATGGCCAAAGGAATGTGTACAGTGAGGGAAAAAAGTATTTGATCCCCTGCTGATTTTGTACGTTTGCCCGCTGACAAAGAAATGATCATTCTATAATTTTAATGGTAGATTTATTTGGACAGTGAGAGACAGAATAACAAAAAAAAAAAAAATCCAGAAAAATGCATGTCAAAGATGTTATAAATTGATTTGCATTTTAATGAGGGAAATATGTATTTGACCCCTCTGCAAAACATGACTTAGTACTTGGTGGCAAAACCCTTGTTGGCAATCACAGAGGTCAGACGTTTATTGTAGTTGGCCACCAGGTTTGCACACATCTCAGGAGGGATTTTGTCCCACTCCTCTTTGCAGATCTTCTCAAGTCATTAAGGTTTTGAGGCTGACGTTTGGCAACTCGAACCTTCAGCTCCCTCCACAGATTTTCTATGGGATTAAAGTCTGGAGACTGGCTAGGCCACTCCAGGACTTTAATGTGCTTCTTCTTGAGCCACTCCTTTGTTGCCTTGGCCGTGTGTTTTGGGTCATTGTCATGCTGGAATACTCATCCACGACCCATTTTCAATGCCCTGGCTGAGGGAAGGAGGTTCTCACCCAAGATTTGACGGTACATGGCCCCGTCCATCGTCCCTTTGATGCGGTGAAGTTGTCCTGTCCCCTTAGCAGAAAAACAACCCCAAAGCATAATGTTTCCACCTCCACGTTTGATGGTGGGGATGGTGTTCTTGGGGTCATAGGTAGCATTCATCCTCCTCCAAACACGGCAAGTTGAGTTGATGCCAAAGAGCTCCATTTTGGTCTCATCTGACCACAACACTTTCACCCAGTTGTCCTCTGAATCATTCAGATGTTCATTGGCAAACTTCAGACGGGCATGTATATGTGCTTTCTTGAGCAGGGGGACCTTGCAGGCGCTGCAGGATTTCAGTCCTTCACTGCGTAGTGTGTTACCAATTGTTTTCTTGGTGACTATGGTCCCAGCTGCCTTGAGATCATTGACAAGATCCTCCCGTGTAGTTCTGGGCTGATTCCTCACTGTTCTCATGATCATTGCAACTCCACGATGTGAGATCTTGCATGGAGCCCCAGGCCGAGGGAGATTGACAGTTCTTTTGTGTTTCTTCCATTTGCGAATAATCGCACCAACTGTTGTCACCTTCTCACCAAGCTGCTTGGCAATGGTCTTGTAGCCCATTCCAGACTTGTGTAGGTCTACAATCTTGTCCCTGACATCCTTGGAGAGCTCTTTGGTCTTGGCCATGGTGGAGAGTTTGGAATCTGATTGATTGATTGTTTCTGTGGACAGGTGTCTTTTATACAGGTAACAAGCTGAGATTAGGAGCACTCCCTTTAAGAGTGTGCTCCTAATCTCAGCTCGTCACCTGTATAAAAGACACCTGGGAGCCAGAAATGTTTCTGATTGAGAGGGGGTCAAATACTTATTTCCCTCATTAAAATGCAAATCAATTTATAACATTTTTGACATGCGCTTTTCTGGATTTTCTTGTTGTTATTCTGTCTCTCACTGTTCAAATAAACCTACCATTAAAATTATAGACTGATCATTTCTTTGTCAGTGGGCAAACGTACAAAATCAGCAGGGGATCAAATACTTCTTTCCCTCACTGTACACCCGACCATCACACCTATATGTGGTTCTTCCACAAACTGTTGCCACAGAGTTGGAAGCACACAATTATCTCGAATGTCTTTGTATGCTGTAGAATTATGATTTCACTTCATGGGAATCAAGGGACCTAGCTCAAACCTGTTCCAGCATGACAATGCCCCTTTGCACAAAATGAGGTACACAAAATGATTGCTAAGTTTGGAGTGGAAGAACTCAAGAGGCTTGGACAGAGCCCTGATCTCAACCCCACTGAACACCTTTGGGATGAACTGGAATGCAGATTGCACGCTAGGCCTCCTGACCCGAAATCACTTCACAACCTCAGTAATATTCTTGTGAATGAATAGGTGCAAATCCCCACAGCCATGCTCCAAAATTTAGTGAAAAGCCTTAATAGCAGGATGTTGGAGGTTGGAGTTGGAGGTTGTTATAGCAGCAAAGGGAGAACCAACTCCATATTAATACCCATGGTTTTAGAATGGGATTTTCAACAAGCACATGTGGCTGTGATGTTCACGTGTCATCCATTTTTCCATATAGTGTGTTTATGTTGGTCAGTATTAAAGCTCAGTATTACAAATAAAATATGTTGAGATGTCATAGCTTTTACTGTTGAATTCCCTTAACGTTAATGTTCATAAATCACACAAAAGTCAAAACATTAAAAAACCAGTATGAAATCTGTAAAAAAAAAAAAAAATTGTAATATTTAATTGAACAATTTTAATATTGACCTACATGAATATGTACTGCATGGCTTTAAATGACTGAAAATGTCATTACTGTACTGTACATTTTCCCATCATTATTGTTTACCACCAAATAATTAACAATAAGCACTGAATGACTATTTCATTGAAAACAATAGATTGGTCTCTGACTTTTGCACAGTACTGTATAGCCAGATATTATTTGTTTTTTTTTAATGTAGGATGTAAATTTCTATCTAATAGGAAAAGCATAAAAAGTCTCTGTCATTCCCATCATTTCCCATTAGACCAGTCACTCCGCTGGGTGTAAATGTGGACTGGCCAGGCTGGTGCTTCGATGATGAGGATGTGCTGGAGTTCACTGGGCATAACGATGAAACAGTAGACTGGTTTGAACAGACCCTGACTACGGCAGAGCTCCAGAAAACACCCAGGCATAGTGATGCAGATTACAGTGAGGTGTAAAGCCACAAGCATTTTGTTCTTTTGTAAATGTGATGAGAGAAACTGCTACAAGCTGGATCTTTGTGATCTGCACCATAGTGTGTAGTAAAGTGTAGTATAGACTTTCTTCTACAGTGTCTATAGAAAGTGTGTGAGCCCTTTACAATTTTCTGTATTTCTGCATAAACTTGACCTAAAATTTGATCAGATTTTCATCTGAGTCCTGAAGCTAGATAAAAAGAACCTATTTAAATAAATGATGCAAAAATATTATAGTTTTTACATTTCCGTTTTTAGCAAAATTATAAAATATTAAATATCATTGTCAGAAAACGTATGTGAACCTTTGCATTCAGTAAATGGTGTGACCCCCTTGAGCAGCAGTAACTTCAAACAAACAGTTGGAGGAATTTTGGCCCATTGCTCTTTACAAAACTGCTTCAATGTTGGTGGGCTTCCTTGAATGAACTTCCCTTTTTGGGTCCTTCCACAACATTTTTATTGGGTTAAGGTCTGGACTGACTTGGCCATTACAAAATGTTAAATGTCTTCTTTAACCATTTC
Source organism: Ictalurus furcatus (assembly GCF_023375685.1). Classification (NCBI taxonomy): domain Eukaryota; kingdom Metazoa; phylum Chordata; class Actinopteri; order Siluriformes; family Ictaluridae; genus Ictalurus; species Ictalurus furcatus. The sequence continues at coordinate 17,208,235 of NC_071255.1, read as the reverse complement.
TTTGTAGACTTACTTGTGTGTTTAGGGTTGTTGCAGTGACCCAGGGTTAAGTTTCAGTTCACTGACAGATATCCTGACATTCTCCTGTAGAATTTGTTGGTACAATCCATAATTCATAGGTCCATCAATAATGACAAGCTATCCTGGACCTGAGGCAGCAAAGCAGCCCCAAACTATAATACCGCCACCCCCATGCTTCACTATTGGAATGCAGTGTTTGGTTTTTGCCGGACATAACACTTTTGTTTAAAATTAAAAAGTTGTATTTTGGATTCATCTGTCTACAGAACATTCTTCTAACAGGCTTCTGGCTTATCTATCCGGTCTTGAGCAAACTTCAGATGGGCAGTAGTGTTCTTTTTGGAGAGTAGTGTCCTCTGCCTTGCATGCCATGAGCACTGTTCTTGTTCAATGTTTGCCTGATTGTGGAGTCATGAACACTGACATCACTCAATGCAAGAGTGCAATGTAGGGCTGTAGTTCATGGAGTGATTTTTGCTGGATGACCACTTCTTGGGAGAGTAACAATGGTGCTGAATTTCTTCCTTTTGTATATCATCTGCCTCACAGTGAATTGGTGGAGGCCAAACTCTTTAGAAATGTTTTTTTTAAACCTTTTCCAGCCTGGTAAGCATCGATTACTCTTTTATGGCACATTTCCATAAACCTGGGTGGTGAAGACCAGATTTTGATAGTGAAGAACCCAAGTTTATGTTCTTGGACCATGGGAGGGCCTGTTAAACTCACACCTAATTGAAACACCTGACTTTAATTTACCCCATTAAATTAGCCCATACTTATACTGGTTCACATACCTTTTCCAACAAAGATATTTAATGTTGGATAATTTTGCACAATAAAGAAATGCAAAAACTAGAATTTTTTTGCATCATTTGTTTAATTGGCTTCTCTTTCCCTTGCTTTAGGAAGATCGGATCACATTTCAAGTCAAATTTATGCAAAAATACAGAAAATTATAAAGGGTTCAAAAACTTTGTAGTGGCACTGTCAATACAAAAGTTTGCATAGGACAAAATGAGCAAGAATTTGATGTCTTCTAAAAATACATCTATTTTGTTAGGTTTCACAGATGTTCATTCGTTATAACAAGTTTAAAAAAAAAAAAAAAAAGGCCAAGGAGCGTATGTTATTAAATAAAACCATAATGAACTTTCCTTTACTTTTACACTATCCGTTGTCACCCAGATGAGGATGGTTTTTCCTTGCCACCGTCACCACCGGCTTGCTCAACGGGGATTAATCCACACACTTAAAATCTGTATCCTGTGTTTATATGTTTCTGTAAAGCTCCTTTGAGACAATGACCACTGTAAAAAGTGCTATACAAATAAAATTGAACTGAATTGAAATAACATTGGAGCAGTGGAGGCAAAAATACATGACATGGTGCAGTTTTAATTGTACAAAACTTAATTTCCAGGCAATGAGCCCACTCCTCAGACTCTTACCCTTTTCAGTGCTCAGATTAGGCTACACAGCTTCATTTTATAGGCTATGCTGTAGCCCTGCATCGAGCCTTACCAAATGCATACTAAAATAATTTAGTCAAACAAGGTTCAGTATATTAAACCAATATAACTAGTCAAATTAACACTTCTAATGGTAATTTCTACCATCATTCATACATTTGACAAATGGATTTGTCCATTGGCTACAGGTTGTTTCAATAATATCACTATATATCATACTTCAATGCAGCTTCCATGTAACTACAATTTTATGTTGTTATACAATTAACCACACACTTAGACATGAGCCTAATGTTTTCCTGACAGAGGCACATGTTGTAATATGCTGTATTATTGTGATGAATACAGCAGAAAAACGTGTACAGTTGCACATATTCTTACCCAAGTGGCTTTGCACTCAAGATGGATTCTAAAGAATATGATGTAACTATTGCTGGCAAAAAGAATTTCAGTGGAAAACTATAAAGCTGGTTTCTTGTTTTGACTGTGGTTCTAATATTTTCTTATAACTTGCCCACCTTTTGCCTTTAAATGTCTCCAACTTTTTTGCCCCACCCACTCATTTTCCTCCACCCAGTTTTGTTCTAACTCTGTTAGACTGCTTGGTCAGACTTTACCCATTCTTCTAGAAATGTGTGTTATAACTGTCAGATTTTATGCACCTCTTTCTTCAAGTCAGGTTTGAAGGTTTTGCAAACTGTTTTTCTGTTAGATTTATCTTATGTATTGGAATGCTTTCTCGTGGCTGGATACACCACCTCATTTTTAAGGCTTTTGTAGATAAATCCAGTAATCATGTGATGGAAATCTTTGCACTTGTGCATGTTATATGATGTAACTAATTATGTTAATATGTAAAAATGTATAGAGTCTGGAGTCATATAGTGTGAATAGAGCAGACAAAAACATCAGTGGATAAGACTTTACAGTCACAGTTCTCTGTCACTGATTATCTCAGTGATCTTAATAGAAATTTATTCCTGATATATTTTTGCCCAGTGGAGTCTTTTTTTGAAGAAAATGTTTATGGGTTTTTTGTTTTGTTTTGTTTTGTTTTGTTATTTTTAAGACACCACAGTGTATATGGCATATACAGTAAAAAAGAAATAATGGATAATATAATAAAGGACAGATGCATAATAATACATGCACTTTATTGATATATATATATTATACAGTATCATACATTAAGATCAACATAAAAAATAAATGTGTAGTTATGCTTAGTATTACAACAAAGAATTTTGTAAGAAAATGTATGCTACAATTGCCTGCCTCTGTCTCTCTTTCCTTTACTCTCTCTCTCTCTCTCTCTCTCTCTCTCTCTATCGTAGAAATTGTCTTTAGACGTTGTCCTCACAATGGATTTACAATGTATTTACACAAACACTGATTTCAGATCTTCACCACATGCACCATTCTGGGTTTTCTCTCTCACTTTGACCCGTTCTCTAAATTCTCGCTCATTAGCAGCAAGGTGGACAATTGTCTCCATAGCTGGGTACTGCAAGATCATTTTTCTCTGCAGACACACAATGAGAGGAGTGTCATTTTAGAGCGATTTACCAGTACTGTATCTATTCCCATCATATCAAATATCAAATATTCAGTGTCATGTTGGGTTCAATAAAATGGTACGTTATTATTTTTAACTTACCCTGCGATGGTTTTTGTACAGCTGAAGCACAATAAGCACCAACAACAAGCACAGAAAGCACAGTCCTATAATCGTGACTACTTTGTTTCCACTTGTAGATTTTTCCTGTCCCTCCAAACCACCTGCAGATGCACACATACATGACACAGATTCAGTCACTCTACTATACATATTTATGTATGTTGAGCTTCATACACTTCATACACTCCTTACAAGAATATATTTTGAGTGTCTTGAAAATCAGTTGCCTCATTCTATAGACATAAACATTACATTTTGAAGCAGTACTCACTCATCATTTGCAGGTGGTAAGTGGCATTTCCCAGAAGCTGCTGTTGGTTATAGAAACGGCACACCCATTCTCCTAGCTGCTTCTCTTTTGGGATGCTCAGCACTTTTGATGTTGATTTTTGGACATAGGTGAATGTCTGAGTATCATTCACACCATATTCCACATGGATCCACTCATAACTGGTGACTTGGGTGGGGTTGCTAATGCGACAGGTCAGGGTCGTTTTGCCGTTTCTGTCTGAGCTCACAACTGCAGAGACACAGTTACACAGTCCTGGTCATGCATACATTCTTAAACCTGGTTTTATTTTATTCTCTCTAAAGCTGCTTTAATGAAGAGAGAACCTTCTGATTAAGATTCAAATTCAAATTAATGACAGGAGCTCTAGGCGGCAAACAGCATGGAAGTGTGTATTTGAAGTGCTGGAGTTCGACAATCACCTTGAGTAGTCACCAGCTGAATGTTCCTCTCCACCGTCACACGCTTGTTGTTGTCTCCTGTCACCTGTCCTGAACATTTATATGTGCCTTCATCTCCATCCTGCACTCTCTCAATGTATGCTGATCTGTCCCTCAGCACCGAGGAGCACCCAGAAACTCCGGGTTTGGAAGATGCGATGAAGAACGAAGGAAGCATGGCAGGCAGATTAGATGTTTTGGACAGTCTCTTCCAGGAAGAGCTGTTTAAGAGGAATTCGTGCGAGAAGATGCAGGGCAGGGTGACAGAAGAGCCCAATTCTGCATACGCTACCTCCGAGTTATCCCTAGGGACCAGGATTCCTGAGAGAGACCATCAGACCAAATCAGACCAAATGCTAACTTAGAAAATATTAACCCTTTAAACACTATTATTCATACCGATTATTCAGATAATTTCTTTTAAAGCATACTCTTCAGTAATTCAGTCATTTATTCAGTAACTACAGTGCAACTAATAGGAATGGGATGTAATTATGAGAGAGTTATAAACTAAGTAGTTATATGAGCAATATAAGTACTATAATTTCTATAATTGCATAACCAATGTGAAAAAGAAATCTTCACCTTTGACCTGCAGCAATGTGGATGCCTTTACTTCTTGGGTCCATACTTGTGTTTCCTTGTTTCTCATCAGGCAACTCCAAGTTCCTGCATCCTTCTGAGACACTTTATCGACCATGTATGTCTGTTTCCAGCTATTACTGGTAATTGGTGAGCCATTCAGTTCCCACTTCCATATCACTGACTTTATCTTTGGAGTGACATTGCAGTTCACCGTCAGCCGATCACCCTCGAAGACCTCAGCAGGAGTAAAGGAGACTGCGGAGATGCAAAACACCATGAGGTTATTATTGGGAAGTGAAGTTAGAATTACTGACAGCATGCTCCATTCTCCATCTGAATCATGATCGAAATGTGAAGACTCTAAGATGCTGAGACCATTTTAATACTGTCATGAAGTTGAGACCTCTTCATATCACAGTTACTGAATGATCAGAAAGGAGCATTATCATTGCTAAATAAAACAAATTCTCATTATGTATGGTTATGTGTGTTGGAGATATATTACCTTTGATGACATGTAGCTTGACATCCTGGAATTTATGTCCTTCCACCTCGCAGCGATACGTTCCTCCATCCTCCTCCCTTGTCCCTTCGATATGAAGACTGTAATTTGTATTTCCAAAGTTTGGATAGGGACAGTGAGCGTGTGGTGCCTGTCCAACCGGCCGAAACTCAAGCCCACTCTTGTCCCTGCGCCACACCGTCCTCTCCTCCCTGAAAGAGCAAGACAGGAAGTGATGTTCACATGATTTGTTCATATACTTGATCGAGCAATTTGATTCCAAGGTACCTTCAGTGAAGTATTTTGTAGAGTAGATTATATGGATGGATGCAAGAATCGATGATTCTTACCTTTCAAAAATTCTTTTCCAGGTGACAGCAGAGGACTGTTTAGTTGGGGAAGACGTTACACAAGGCAACACCGCAACTGAGCCACTGACCACAAACACCTCAGAGGCTCTCACATAGTCGCTACCTATAGGATACACACACAGTGATTAACAACAGAAAGCACACAGCTGTAAATCCCTGCTAGAACATCCATCCTTTTAATAAACCGACTCAGTGACAAGGTTTTCACAGAAGCACTAGGACATCATTCACAGTCACACTAATAAAAGCCAGTTGATGCTCACAAAGAAAATGTACGTTATTTAAGACACTGAGGTTAAATTAGTGAAAAACGGACTCACGTGAGATAGCCATGGCTGTTGCTAGAAGAAACAGAACATCTACTTTCATATAGACTTGTGCCATTTCTGTACTTAAGTTGTAACTTTTCTTCTTTGATAGTTGCCGCTAATGTTCCACCACTTGCATGTAACCTCTCTCTTTCTCTGACTGAGTCTCTGATTTGGGTATGTATATTATTGTGTAGGTGGGTGGGTGTGTGTGTTTCACTTGAGGTAATTCCTCTTCCTATGTCACATGACTTCAAGACATAATTTGTTCAAATGTGGTCTGAGTGACGCACAATGGAAAGAGAGAGAGAGAGAGAGAGAGAGAGAGAGAGAGAGAGACAAACAAAGGCATTTCTGCTTGCCCACGGATTCTCCCAGGACTTCTTTTCTCAATTTTCAATTCTGAAAGTATGTCATGACTGACTTGCAAAGAAGTGGAAAAATAAAGTTGGTGGTAAACAAAACAGTCACAAAGGATTTACTTTCGATATATATTGTTGCATGTGTGTTAGGGCTACTAAGGAAGTAATTAAGTCAGTAATATAAAGTAATGTGTATTAGGGCTAGTAAGTAAGTAACTAAGTGTTAGAGCTACTAAGTAAGTAAGTAAAGTAGCACAGGCAAAAAACGAACATCAAGTCTGCAGCTTGACTACAATGAACTTCCTGTTTTAAAAGGGATTTCAGAAAAGTATAAGTGTTTCATAGACTTTAAGCATATTGTTAAATTTACCTTCTAGGATTGTTTGCAGTAGCAGTGTATTATTTACAGTCCAGGTGGAATCCTGGCCCATTTTGTGTTCCACATGAGGCCTGACTAACTGCAGTTATCAGATATGCAGTCAGCATGTTCAGCTCAGCACCACTTCCTGGAAGGCCAGACACGTTGTTGAAGGGTGTGAGTGAAACAGACAACAATGGAGAAATGTGGCGTATGGGGGCAGTAGTTGTTTTGATGAGAGTAATGTGATGCTCTGGATGACTCAATCCCCCCTCTCAAGTCTCTCTTTTACTTGTTTGTTATTCTAGCCGTTTCTCCCATCATTGTGAGTGGACCTGAAAGAAGAAGTTAGCGCATATGCAGAGTAGTTTTCCACTGGGTGCTGCTTACACAGATACAATATTATAATGAATTGCTCTCAAATATTCCCAAGACGCTTATTTTACCTTGATCGAAACATTCAATTTGCTTGCCCAATCTTTTATTCTGCTTTATTGCACATTTTCAAACTGACTATTATTAATGAATTTAAATATGACCTATGAGCATTATGTAAAATGATTCATATTTTAAATATTATTTAACATTATTCATACATATATTCCTCACCCTCATAACTATACACCTTTAATATAAGGTTGTTGTTTTTTTGTATAATTTATAGTAGTTAATCCATAGCACAGGTTATTAAAAGAAAAATTAATGGTATGTAGAGTGGATATTCAGATAGAGTTTGATTTTATATGAGTATTTCTAAAGACAATTAAAACATTGGTAACACTTAAATTAAATTAAATGTCAGATATTTTATTCAGCTTCAGAACAAACACTCAGAGTGAGTTTGTTGTAAGAAAAAGGAAAATAAACAGAAAAGAAAACTAATTCACACTGTTAAGTATGGTGGATCACTTATTAGACATGAACTCATAGCTAATAGATGTACTTATAAGTAATGCTTACAGGAGTTAATGGGCAACATTAGCATCTTTTCAGTGCTTAATTTAGTGTTCTAATATACACACCGTATATTACAGTGGATACCCTTTTCTCCTTAGCAATAACTGTTTCTAAGCTAAAACTGGGTAATTTTTCTAGGGCAATGATCTAAAGCATATATCCAAATGGACACAGAAATGACACAGAAGCTCACCAGCTGAATAGACGAGAGAGATGAGCTATGACGCTGGAGGATCTGGTGAGATACTGTATTGAGGAGTGCTCTCATATTCCTCACTCTGTATTCTTTACTCTATCTAATAGATCTAATTATCAGGAATTACAGAAGAAAGCTCAGTGCTGTTTTGTTGACAAAAGAAGGTTGCACAAAATACTAAATGTAGTGGTACCAATAATTGTGACACATACCATTTTGTTTAAAAAAATACATTTTTGTTATTTAAAAAAAAATTATTAAAATAAATTTACTTAAAGCAACAGTAAGCCAATTAAACACAAATGTATTTTTATAATATAATATTTTACACATCTTTACCAAGGGTGCCAAAAATTCTGGAGCTGACTGAACATTTCCATAAACAGTAGTTATTAAGCAGAAACCAGTAACCACTTTAATATAAGGTACATACACTAGAATATAAAGTTAAGCACTGATAAAGTGCTCATGTTGCCAAATAACTACTGAAAGCATTACTTACAGTACATACACACTTATTAGCTGTGAATATGTCAAATCCGATCCCCTGTAGTACTGTTACTATCTTTGCTTAAATTCAATAAATAAATATTCTTAATTCATTAACATTAATTAAAAATTAATAATAACTATTATTATTCGTACACACATTTATCCCTGAAGCAGCTGTTGCTTTGCAGGACATACGTCATTACCATGAGAACTATGGTGAAGTAACTGATTTGTTTATAGATAGTAGTATACTTTGTAAATGAATTATTATTGATAAATGATTCATTAATAGAAAGAAGTCCTCGCATGTCTACTGTAAATATTTAAGAATACAATAAAAGGTAGTATTAAACTGCAGAAATTCAGACTAAAATCTTTCATTTTTCACAATGCTGTTTTGTGAGAAAAGATTAAGTGGGAAGAAAAAGTAGAAAGGAATGACCACACACCCACACACCCGCAGTATAAAGTATATATAAGATAAGATAAGCCGCCATGTTGTGCGTGGAACACGTGTAGCCTTGAGAGAGGGGGCGAGTGTGAGCAATAGCTCTGATGGGGTCTTTCCTACATGCTATGAGGACCAGCATATTTGAATAGACAGAGACAGTGATAAAGACCCTCATGTGGAAATAGAGCATAACAGTTGGAAAATATTAACATTAATCAAATGAAGTGGTAAGATTTTTTGAAAGCAACTTCATTCATTCCCTTCTTGCTTACAGAAACCTGCCACCTTCAACACCCACTTCTTGGTCTTTTTTTTTTTTGCATATCCTCCTTTCATTTATTTTTTGGACTGTTCTGGCCTACATATTTGTAGTGTATATAGTATATAATCCTTCCCAACTACTGAAAATACTGTATATATACCATGTAGGTTTTAGGACATTTCATAGCAAGCTTTGACTGTCGAGGTTGTTGTTTTTGTTTTGAAGCCTTTCACATAAAAATAGGTCTGTACACATTGTAAATATATATTTTTTAAAAACACCAAAAACAACGTGTTTAAATAGCAAGTGTAAACAAAATCACCAATATGAATGTAATAATGATTTTAAATTCAGACAGAAAGCATGCTTGATTCCACCATGTAAGATATTTGGGCTCACAGTCAGTGGGCCCGCTGTCATCTGTAAGCTGAGGTACAGAAAATGTGGAAAACCACATACACCCACAGACTGCACACTCTTGATGAGGCTCATGCTCTGTTATCTTTCATGCGTGAGGCTTCATTTCCTGACGTGTGTCCCCATTCTAAACAACAAAAGACAAGCCACCACGTTGTATTTATAACATGCAGCTTGCTCTCATAAACATTAATAATCATCATGCTTTTGCACTTGCCCTCACTGATAACCTGCACACAGAGTTGAGGAGTTGAGCGAGGACCAAAGACTGTATGAGATTTTATGGTTTCCTCCATAAAGTAATGGTCTCAGATACTTGCTGTGTGACTGCTCACTTCAGCAAACATCATAACACTCAGTTATAATATTCTTGCAAATGCGGTGTATACAATACTAAATGCAGGGATGCAAATGATTTTTGTACGGTCTGATTAGAGGTTCAGCTAGCAGTGGTTTGCTGGAACAATCGCAGCACTGGAATGGAATTATTTTATAATCTCACAAGATGTGAATTCATCAAGTTCTTGCTATTCCCCATTTTTGCACACCTGCTAACTTAGTCCTCTCTTTGTGCTTTCTTAATGAATAGAGGGATTTCTAACATGCTGCTTATTTATGCTCATGAACAGTTTGCTGTTAGGATGTCAGCGTTTATACAGAGTTTATCATTTCAATTTGCCAATAACTGTTAACAACATTAATGGTTCATGCCATTACTGGTTACTTGCTCTCATAAATATCATATTTACTGGGGATGTTATACAAACAGTATTTGTTTATTTATTTATTTTTCTTTCTTTCATGCAGGTATGAATGGGACATTCATTAACATGAATGTGTGGTGCTGCATGATGCTTTAAATTAGGCTACATATTATTATTATTATCAATATTATTAACCAACTAACTAACAAACTAACTAACTAACTAATTAATTAATTAATTAATTGTATTTTGTTTTGGGAAGTAATACCCACTAGAAAATATTGCAGGCAGGTACAAACAATGATAACTGCACAAGTGGAATTACAAAAAAGTTTAAAGCCCAATAATTTCCCCCAATGTTTCTGGGTGCATACCAATAAATAAATAAATAAATAAATCAACCAGTCCATTTCGGGTCTAAACCAAAATACAAATGCAGAGATTAATATAAAATGTCAGCACTAAACAGATACAGAAACAGATACAGATGGTGGCATTGCATTATGCCCTATGTACAAAAGAGGTTTTTCCACCTAAAAACCAACTTCCTTTAATTAAATCCTTTACTGTCTCTCAAAGGAAAATTTGTTGCGTAGCACAAATTCTAAAAGACCATACAGAGCATTTTGTAAACTCACAGAACAAAAATCAAAAATATAACACAACAATACATTCATGTACAAATTTCCACTGAAATTGATGTAACATCATTTACTGTGCACATAAAAAACATAAAACATAATGAATATACAGAGTGTCTCAAAAGTCTCCATACCTAAGGGAGATTAATACTTTTTATCAAAACATCTTCAAAAATGTTTCATGCTTAGTTTATGTGTATATATATATATATATATATATATATATATATATATATATATATATATATATATATATACATACTCATTCTCATGGCTGGATCGGGAAGCTGATGCAAGGTTGTGATGGACGTGCAATTATATGCATAACACCAGATGTGTTAAAATGAGTTCATCATGAGTGGGATAGATGACTCCGTGTGCGTTTACAAAGAAATAACATCATATGTAGAAGTTTTTGTGCCACACACGCAAACAATTCTCTGTATCTGTATTCAATATACTGTGGTAGACAGTTGAAATAACAATAACTTTATCGAATCTAAATATTTCTGGATCTGATTGTATGTAATCGTCACACACTGCAAAATCAATCAAAAAAAGAATGTTTTCTTTGATTTAGAATCCTTTTTTTTTCAGTTTGTCATTATGGGAGAAAGCTTAAATGTACAAGTGTTTCCCTTTCAAAGAAGCTTCCAAGTAGAACCATTGAGGAAGTTAGGAACCCTTAACTATTCGAGGAGATATTAGTCCACCCCTCCCCCCTATTTATTTTTCTAAGGGTGCAATTAATCATGTCAAGTTTAAGTACTCATCAGCAGTCAGTTCGCTACTTTCTGTTACTCCATTACAGCAATGAGTCAGTGTATGCAACTGGTGTTAGACCAGTAGATAAGAAGTAGATGCTTACTGTTCATTTGTGGAAGCTGAGATATGATTTTCCAGGTTGCTCAGCAGATTTATGAAGCACTTACCAAAAGTGACCTCATTATTCTGCATCATTTACAAAATGCTTCAGTAAAACAAGTAAAGCTGAGGCCTAGATGTACCTAGAATCAGTGATTTGTTTCGGATCTCAAGTAGAATTTGTACCAGAATTTAAAACGTAAAAAAAAAAAACCAAACCTCATTTCATAAGATCTTTATAAACCTTTATAGCAACAACCAAGAATGAAAAATACTGGCTCCACAATACATGACAATTACAAAACTGAATTCTGAACTCTGGAGAATACTGTAAGTAAAACCACAGTGTAACACTGAATGGAGACTCTTCCAGAAAACGCATCTTACAGAAGAATTCCTACACAACAGACACTCATCAACACGTTGCGTATGCTCATTATCATCAAAGCCAATTTAGTTTCTAACACTCTGCGAAACCACTTCAGTAAAACACTGACGAAACAACGCAGGAGTAGGTTTTGTTTTGATAGATTGAAGCGCTGGTTCTCACCCTTAGTCTTGGGAACTGCTGCATTTCTGTGGTCTATGTGTGTAAAAGCCCATGCAAGTCATGTGATCATCCAGTTCTTCATGAGGAAAAAAAAAACATCCACAAAGGCTCTAAGCACCTTAAAACAAAAATAGAGAATATATATATATTTTTAAAAGAAAGAAATAAAAATAATTGTACATTAAAGTGGTTACAATTTGTTATTCACGGCAAAAATCATTCTGCTTTGCAAAGTGTACATTCTTCAGCAAGCACTTTGGTTCAGGGCTTCAGGGTAATCCTGCTACCATGAGTACACCAAGTCTGCAACACCAAATGTATGTTTGAGGCATTCAGAACAGACCTGATCCAAACTAAATCTTCAGGTAAATAATGCTTGGTAAAATCTGTAATATCAATATGGTTTAGTAAACGTGTTAAGATTCCTGTTACACAATCATTTTAGGCTGCATTCACAATTTTATTTATTTATTTGTTTTTTAAATAAAACGTTGCCTTCTATACACGTTTGCTTCTGAATATTGTTTCCTATACTCCATCTACATATATTCTATCATGACATATTGAAATAAAACCGTAAAGATTTTCTGGACCACAATGTTAAACATGTTCTTGCATAAACATTTAAAAACATCTTGTTCAGCTACGTCACCTCTTTAACCAAATAATAAGGAAGGAATAAAAACGAGCAAAGTTCTTTACAATAAATATGAATTCTGTAAAAAGTAACTGAAATGGCCCACAATAAAATTTCCCCCAAAGTTTTCTTGAAGTTGTTTGAAATATTTACTGATGACATATTTTCCTCTGAAAGAGATGAGTGGCATTGCTGAGGATTTTCATTTACGTACATTTAGTGTTTTCAGAAAAATAAGAACATGCATCATGCATATAGTTTATGTTAATTATTGCACAAGGAATTTTTTTTTTTTACTGCATTACAATAAAACAACGTATGGTTTATCAGTGAAGGAATTGACTGCAAAAGCATCATTAGGAGACTCAATACTAATCATTTCAAACAATATTTGAAATGGTATAAGTTGTAATCTTAATCAGTAATATGATTCATTAAATATGTAAATCATTTGACATTTTTTTATCAAGGGGGGGACAAAAAAATCAATCCAAGTAAGCAGTAAGAGAATCATTTCTAATAGAGAACAATTTGAAAGAAGCCACTGAGAAATTACAGATGATTATAATCGGCTAGAGAAGACAGTAGTTTACATGAGAAGATTTATCAGCTTATTCTTTCCCAACAGGACTGAGTGTATTTCGGCACGATCACATAACTGTGCCAAGTGGACAAGAAATAAATAATATGAAACAAAAAAAAAAAAAGAAAAAGGAAAACCCCAGATTTAGTCTAATATACTGTACATACAGCATGCATATAAACTTTCCCAATGTATAACCTGAGGAGTACATTTGGACATTTCATTACAAATGCCACTGTGACGCTACACAATAACTAATTTAGCTTTTCACTCAATTACAACTTTGCACATAATAGCTTGGAAAGTCATCAGTAAATATGAGACCATGCTTATTTATAGAAGGTTAAATGAAGTGCACCTTGGGGAGCATTTCAGAAATAGCACATGCTCAGTGTTTTGGAAAAAGACATTGCCCCCAGCCACTACTGCATTTCCATAGCCAATCAAACTGAAAACAGCTTATCAAAATAGCCACAGCTGCTTCACACCGAGCGCAGTTTCCACTGACGCTAGTTCAGCTGCTTTTTACATTAATACTGAAACTTGGTGCAGTACAGATACTGTATGGCAATAACATTTAAAAGAAAAAAAGACTTTAAAAAAATTTAAATACCAACCACGTCTCAACATTTTCCATTTAATGTGGCAATGCATGATGTAAGAGCTACGTGATTCAACATCTTGCAAAACGCAATACAAATTTCTGCAAGGGCATGAACACTTTAGCAAATTATTGCATAATCTACTTTAATTGCTTTCAATAAAATGTAATTAAAAAATAAAGGTGCAAATGTATGCACTGCTCCTTTATTGGCCTATAAACATGGAGCAATTTTACTCATGAGCGGTTAAATGTTGCATATAAAGAGATATTACAATGAACCAACCCATCATCTCCAGTAAATCTGACCACATGATAATCTGGGGTGAAGAGAACATGAATAATAAGACTCATAAAAAGACAGTTTAACAGATGATTCAATCTGACTTCATATTGATCGGTATAAAATGAAATATCACAGAAGCTCCTGGGGTTGAAAAGCCCATCTTTATTTGCATTATAATGATGAATACAAAACAAAGAGACAGCTTTAGTTCTTGTAGCCACAGCTGGCTCGGCGACCACGAGCACGCTCAAACTTCCTGCCTTTGGAACGAATGTAGGGCCTGTGGGAAGAGCAATCCAATTAAAAATCATTCAAAAGCAATAAACTTTCAGTCTCACTGCCTTGTAATGTGTTGATGTATAAATGTTGATGTGCTCCAGAGGCCAAGACATCAGGAACAGCTCGACCACTACACTACTATTGCAAAAATTTTCCCAAAATTGTGGGAAAAAATAAGCACGCTCAACTGTAGTTTTATTGCGATATTCTTACAAACCTAATTCAGACATTAGGGAATACAAATGTAAGTATTACTGCACAAGATAGTTAATTTCAACATTTTAACTGAAGTGTATAAACTTTTGTTTTGTTAAATCTGTAAAGTCTAAGTGAGGCATGTTCTTACTTGGTGTGGCTGTGGGGAGTTCCAGGGGCTTTCCCAAAGTGCCTATACACCTCCCTGGCCTTGCGAGGTCCTTTAGAAACAAACCATGACAACAGTAATTAGAGTTCAAGAACCCTCTCTTTAAGCTGGGATTTCACAAAAAGCATCGTCTTAAGGTAATTTTTCATGTGTCAATTTGGCAAGTCAACTGCACACAAAATCTACAGCACGCTCGCGTGTACAGAGTTGTTTAAACTCAAAAATGTTCAGACCGGCAGCTTAAAAGACAGTAACATCCGATTCCTGCTCCGACTGAGCAGGAAAGATTTGTCTGTAGTCTGGACAGCAAAAAGAAATCTCACAGGATATCTGACTTTCACATCAAAATCGAGCAACATTTGTTTTACGTCTGATTAAACTCAGATTATGGGATGTTCCACTCTTTTGAGCCGTGTGAACCACCTAAACTAAAGCCAGCAGTAAGCAAACGGGGTACAATAACTGGGGGAGAATCTCACAGCTGTCGTGTATACAGTAGCAAAGCCACCTGCTCCTGTTTTTGTTAGTGGTTTCTGCTGGTTACAGGACTGCACACTGCCTTTATGTAAAACAGCAATCGATAAGTATTAAATTGCAATATCCAAATATTTATATTGCAATAATTTCCGTATTAAGGTGCTTTCACACTGAGCATGATTAAGAAATGCAAATGTTTGATGAGATGACGCTCTTGAATCAAAACAATAGATCCCTATGGAGCTGTTCACGTGGGGCACGATCATACGCAGAGCAACAAAGAATTTTTTTTCTCAAGCCTGTCGATTTTTTCCGAAACTGGCCGTCCAATTAGATTTAAGCTTTAGATCAGGCTGCTGTTGCACATAGGGGCGAGATTGGTCATACTATAGCACAGAAAGCTGTTTTGAAAACCAGTGTAAACACTGAAGAAGAATATTCTGGAAGAAAGAAGAGCATGGACACTGAGTTAGTGTGATCATTTGCCAAGTTTCCACCCACTTTTTGAACTTTTCTGTTATCGACAAAGTGAAAGTGTGTGTAAAATAATAGATAAATAAAAGAGTTGGCGATATTTGCTGTCTTCCGCCTGTTTCCATAAAATTGGCTTTTTGCCGATAAAATGGTGCGCATCAGTTACTTATGGGACAAACCGTCGTCTCATGCCATAGTGGGAGGTAGCTGCCAAAATTATATTTCTTACTGAAATACTTCATATTTGTTTGAATGCAAGCAAATGTTTCTTCATAATGTTACACTGATTTTTTGTAGCAGAAAACAATACTCAGTATGTCATTTGTTATTTATCTTTATATTCTTTTTGAAGCGTCAGTAATAAATAGAACGGGATAGTACGAACTGAACTGTCACTTCATTTATCAAAGTTCTTCCACCGCGAAAAAAAAAAGCAGGCTGGTCTTGGGCATTAAACTCTGTTTTTTTCCCCCCCACTAGTGTTATTGCATTGTATTTCACATTACTTCATTCATACTAAAACAGCTTGATGGTGCTGTTGAAAAAAACCCTAAACTTTCTGCCTCCATTTCTGGGTAGAATCTACACAAAATAAGAAGCAGCACAGAAACTAACTTTTAACAGTTTGAAAAGCGATGATTCCTCCTTTAGTGGTCAAAGACGACAGGCTGATCAGCTGAATATTTGGTAGCACCACCTAGTGCGCAGGTGTAAGATGCAGTTTCTCTCAGTGACGATTATCGTGCAGGCGTGAATTAACTGAAGGCGATCAGTCGTTTCACGTTCGGTGTGAAAGCACCGTTCATCTGCGATTCGTGTCGCGCTCAGTGTGAAAGGGCCTTTATTGGGCATAATCATAGTCAAATGAATTATTACATTAAGATCGCTTGTTCTACTTTGTGACGATACATTTTTGCCTGGAATACGCAGACACACCTGTGTAGTTACTCTGAAATGTGATTTTGTAATGTGCAAGACGCTTGATGTGAAAATCAAGTGTGCCCTCCTGTCTAAACTTATCATTACTTACCTGACAGTAGCACTGTGCCCTGTCCTTTGGGGGTAGTTACAGCTAGCTGATCAAAGGTCATGACCTGGCCACCAGCCTTCAGGATCCTCCTACGAGCTCCTGCGGTCACCCTCAAAGCACACACCTGAACAAAAGTGACAGAGTAAGCACTTCTGTGACAATTACATGCGCTAAACAGCACCGAATAACCAACTAAATAACCAACATACTAAAGCAAAGAAAGCCTAACAGACATACTGAACATGACAAAGTCATAGAATTACAATGCAACTAAAGTAACAATAATTAATTATGGGAAATTAAAAATGCACAAACTTGAGGTAATACATTGACAAGAACAGTGATTCCCTTGAATAATCATTGTTTTAAAAAATAATTGTATAAATCAAAGTGTTTTGCTTGTTAAACATTTCCAGAATTAGTATAGAATATGGGAGGTTTAACCAGTTCTCTAGATGCACTCTAAATAGTGCCTACATTACCATTACCCATAGCAGACTGGATAACGAGACATGCCCTAAAACTACACCTCCACTCATTTTGTTTCAACCCCAAGAGACATCCATAATTTGGCCCATGTACATTCCAAGTAGTAAAAATGCAACAAAAATATTTTTGAGGCAACCAGGAATGGGAATGAATACATATTTTCAAATATTCAATTTGGGCATCTTTAAAATAAATAAATAAATAATACAAAAAAAACAAACAAACAAAAAAACAACAACAACAAAAGAGGAAATTTGGCATTTCTTCTTTTTTGGTAGCAATCAAGAGTATTTAGATGCCTAACACAGTGGCAGAAAAGTACACCAATCAACATCACCCTTCAGAAACAGATAAATACACAAATCAACAAACAGACTCGGTACCAGGTCCCACTAAATGAACCATTTCAGTGATACAAAGTGCACAGTTGAGAACAAAACCACATAACGTCATTTACACTCACCTTCAGTTTGGGGATGTTCTGAATCCTGACATCATCAGTAATGGTTCCCACAACAACAGCAATCTTGTTTTCACGTCCCTGAAGCTTCATTTTACGGATCTGAGTACAAGGCATAGTAGAAAAATAAATTCTTGATTTTTCCGAAAAAGCTAAACATTTCAAATGCGCAATGGAAGCAGTGTACCCCAAAGTACCAGTCTACTTTAAATCACTAATATGATGACCTTGAACACCAATAACTCATTTGGATTTTCATGGATTTGGGAAAAATGCTTAGAATTTGAGAACAAACAGGCTTAAACCACTCCTCATCCATCAATTCTACTTAAACCTTACAAACTACCAGCTGAACTTTTTAAAATTAGAGTATTTTGCTTCAACATAAACTGGCATATGACAGAAACCTGTTGGTGTAAATAAGTTTCCACTTTTCAACCATGGTTTGTAAAAACATACAGTCGTGTGGAAAAAAATAAGTGCTCCCCATGGAAATTGTTGGCTTTGACATATTTGGAAAAAAACATTTGATCCTTTGAAACAGTGCCCATTAACAAAGTTGATACACTATCAAATGACACATAAAACTAACATTTTGCAGTAATTTTCAGAATGTAAATTAACACACAAAAAAGACCAGTCACATGGAAAAAGTAAGTACACCCCTGCATTTACCACAATTTTAAATCCATAAAATTAGAATCAGGTGCCAGCAATTAGATGCTGTTTAGGGAGTGCAGGTGGAACCTGTCTTATTTATACCCCTCTCATATCTAGTGTCCCCTTTGTTATTGAGATGTGTGGTGTCATCGTTACGCGATCTAAAGAGTTCTGTAAGGACTTCAGAAAAAAGGTTGTGGATCAGGCTGGCAAGGGATTTAAAAAGATCTCCAAATACATAATTCTACTGTAAGGAAAATCATCTACAACAGCGCAGATTTCAAATGACTGCCAATTTGTCCAGGACTGACCGTCCCAGCAAATTCAGACCAAGAGCAGACTGTCTCAAGCAAAAGCGCAAAAAAAAAACAAAACAAACAAAAAAAAACACCCCTCTAGGAACCCCAAAACTCCATCACAGGATCTGCTAGTAAGTCTTGCAGCTTTTGGTGTCATAGTGCATGCTTCTACAATCAGAAAGAGATTGCACAAATTTGACCTACATGGGAGGCGTGCCAGGAAAAAGCCTTTGCAAGAGTAGAGTTTGCCAATGAGCATATAGGTAAAGTAACAGCAACCATGTTTGGTGCAGACCAAAGACAGCTTTGCAAGAGACACACCTCATACCAACTGTGAAGCACAGTGGAGGAAATGTTATGGTTTGGGGTTGCTTCACTGCCTCAAGGACTGGACAGCTTGCATTCATTGATTCAACTATGAATTCTGCACCATATCAAAAAGTGCTTGAAGATAACGTGAAGTCATCTGTCCAAAAGTTGAACCGAAAGTGGACCTTTCAAAAGGATAATTATCTTACGCACACTCGCAAATCCACCAAGGAATTGCTCAAAAAGAAGAAATAGGGGTATTTCAAACAGGTAGTACATGCAAGAAAGCCCTCAAAACATTGTGCTACTGAAAGAATATTGCATGGAAGAGCGGTCAAAAAGTGCAGCAAGCCTGGTGGACAATTATGCAAAATGCTATGCAAAATAACCTACAAGAAGTTATTTCTGTCAAATACTAGCTTCTGAGGCCAAGGGTGTACTTACTTTTCCACAGAAGACTCTCACATCTATTGATTGTGTTACAATAATAAAAATGACATCCCCAAACCCCGCCCCAAAAAAAGTCATGCAGTAAACACCAGCATATTCTAATTGGCTGCGATGCTGCAAGTAAAGAACTTTGGGCTGAAACCTGCATTGCATCCTTTAACTATTGCTTTGTTGTGTCCACTAATTCAGTGTTGGATTTCTCATTAATGACTCACTTAATATCATCAGAAAACTGTGAGTGAGAGGAGAACCTTGTAGTCTCTTTTTTTTTTTTTTTTTAAGCAGCCAAAAGTGAAACCTGATGTTTACATTTTAGATTGCTGACCTTTTTTCCCTATTAAAACATTGCACTAGCAACATCCCCAATGCTGTCATTCGGGAACAACAAAAATACAATACCAAGCAATAGAATCTAATTTATAAGCACATCACAAATGTGAAAATATAAAAACTCATAAACGAGCCTCATGTGCATGTTTCATTTAACTATGGAAAACCCCGTGGTCCATACATACAGGTCTCATGGGGAAAAGGCTTGGCATCATTATATTTACCCTGTTGTTACAACACTGGAAATACCAACATTGTAGAAGTCTCCTGTTTGTGAGAATCCTAATCAGTGTCAGGTTTCTGATACATTTTCTATCGGTAATTTGATATTTAAAACAAAAAACAAACAAAAAAAAACCTGCCATTGGTGTAATCAAAATGATTAAAAACAGTGACATGATTGCTTCGTCAGTGCTATATTCAATTCTGACAAATGTTCATAGTATTTTGCCCAAATCATGCAGCAGTAACAGGATTACATCTCTGACATGCAGTGGGGTTACTGACCAGGCGGGACAGAGCCAGAGGAGGCCGATTGGTCTTGCTCATGAAGAGTCTCTTAAGGACGACCTTGTTGAAGGGAGCATCTGAACGGCGAGCCAGGAACCTGTACAACTGTTACAGAACATATATATATATATATATATATATATAAAACAACACTGTCACAATGTGGTAGTGCATAACATGCTAAACATGTCAACTTACCAAATAAAGATCTGGAGTGCTTTCACAAATGCAACATTTAATCCACGTGAACAGAACCCTGTTGTTGTCCCCACCCAGTTCAGTTTGTTTAGGTGGGTGAGAAAACAGCACTTGTGCCAAAACAATCTGACCAAGACCTGTCTCAGTCTGTATCAAAGCTAAATCTGGTGTGGTTTGACTGCAGCGAGAAAGCACGTCAATCGTAATTTGACTGAACTGCAGCACACGAACATGCTACATGTTTTGGGTTATGGGCAGCATTATTTTCTGGAGACGCAAGCTGCTAAACTGAGCCAAAAGACAGAGCTGTAGAACTGCAGAATGCAGTTTATTTTGGATATCTGATCTGACAAACTCAATTACTGAAGGTTCATTGCATTTCTGACTAATACATTAACCTTTTACGAGCATGATTTCAGACCAACTTTTTGGTTTGTTTATTTATGGGCAAACAAACCGAAAGCATAAACTGCACTGTGATCCGAACTGAGCAAATGGACTAACAGATGTGAAAGCACTACTGGAGAAACCAATAAATATTTTACATATAAAATCTGATAATGGAAAAAAACAAACAAACAAACAAAAAAAAACCAACCCACAAACAACAAACACCAAGTTACTCACTTTGACCAGGAGCCTCAGGTAGATGTCCTGGCTCTTGGGCTCAGTCCTGTGAACCTTGCGGTCCTTGTTGTGTCTGATGTCAACTCCCTGCAGAAACAGCAGCCCAGCTTATTAAACACTGATATCTTTTAACAACTCGCACTATCAGTAATATACATTGTGCTTTTGGAAGTCAGCGTGTTCGTAATATTTAATAATATTAAAACAGCTCGCCCCAACTCACTTCATGTGAACACGACTGGCCATTCTTGCCAATGAGTTATGCTAACATTAGCCAGCTAGCTACTTCAGAAATATGGCTAGTCAAATGAGTGAAAGACAATTAAATATTTGAACAGCGAACAAACTATTTTCAGCCATTCTGTACTAGATAATATACAGTACGGCCTTCACATTCACTAACGACACACACAGATATTAATGGTGTGTGTGTGTGTGTGTGCTGTTCACACCGCGAGAGCTAGCTAACTAGCAACCGGCTATTACTCAAGTATACTGTTTAATTAAACGAAGTAGTGCTTATAGCCTAGTGTTCACTCAGTTGTTAGTTAATTTGTTTTAAACATTTTGAAGCAAACACTTAGAGTCGGACTGATGGGACACAAAAACAGCCACAGACCAACACACGCTTTTCCACAGCTATGAGAGAGGGCCGCCTGACTCGATATATTACTGTATAACGGTGTTATAACTGTAAATGAGCAAAAATCTGGACAAAAACACGTCCGTGGAAATCTATGAGACTCGATTAAGTCCTTTTCCATAAAATCTGACAACACAGACATTAAGATGGACATAGATTTTAAAAGTACACGTCTCAAAACAGCCAAGGCTGCTACCTACCATCTTGGGCTCAGAGGGAAAAGGGAAAAGGAAGTAGCGTAGTCTCGCGATAAAGTGTTCAGCGAGAACACGGTGGATACCGTGAAAACACGTGTCCACAACGCTCTTTTCTCATTGGTCAAAACTACAGCGCTAGCAGCGAGGGAAAATGTCGGCGTATATGTTTTGGATCCCGTTCAGGCAGACCTCTTTGGTTCATAGCAGTTTTGATTTCATATGATACGGTTAACATTTATAATTTGCACATAGTATTTATCATTTGAAATCACATATTACTGGCATCAAGGAGTGGAAAATATCCTGAGAAATTATACTGAGTGAAAGTACAGCTAATATATCAGAATCTTTTATTGTGCATATTAATGTCAGAATCTCAATTAAATGTGGATATCAAAATGCACTCAAAGTAAATGTTATCAACTGATGAAATTAAGTAACATGCCCCCCTATATTTTAAATATAGTGAAGCCCTAAGCGGTCGTAGTTTTCTTCATGGGCGTAACCACGCATTCTTTGGGGGGGTCGTGTCCCCCCAATATACAGTACAAAATATTTTCTATATGTCCCCAATTAATGAACCATGCCAACGGATCTGTCTTTTCTTCATCTATTCTATTTATTTATGTCTATTCCTTTTTAATATATTTCCGTTTGTTAAGGAAAATAAGTGTGTGCCCCCTCCAATTGTACATTTGGTTGCGCCCATACTCAACGCAAGTTCGTTGATATAGTTCAGCAGCTCAGTCTGTAAGAAATGGAGACAGCAGCCGAACGTAGAAAAGTGCAGCAGAACATACGAGCTTTTTTTTCAGACAGTAAGTAACTAGATACCTAAATAGTAGGTAACCTTAGCTTAGTATAGAAGGCATCATACCATGGCTCGGTTTGTTCTTAGGAACGCCAATTAACTTTTAATATTTGCACACCCACGAAGTAGGCTAGGCTAACGTCAGTTCCAGATTCCAGTTTTTGACGTTACCTTCACTTGCATATCCTCCCGCCGAGTTCGTTTTGAACCCTCACGTTGTGACAGACTGTTATAAATGCGAGTGAAAGTGAGGAAAGTTGCACAGCATTTCGTTCCTTTACATTACAGTTGGGCTATGGACAACTAAGTGGACCCCGTCAATGTCCATACCATGGTTACGCTCTTGGTTTTCTTGTTTTCTCTTGATCACAGCTTAACTGTCTCGAGATCTCGACATGACAAATTGTTTCCTCGTGATCTCCACTTAACAAAAAGCCGTCTTCTCACGAGAAAATCCCGCACCATGTGAATGAGACTGGTGTTGCTGCACCTCGGCGTCTTCGCCATCATAAATGTAATAACTGCCCGCTGTGGAGATGGACTTGATCTCCACATTAAGAGAGAGGGGTGTCCCCTTCTCAGTGCTGGACACTAATGTGGAAGTTGTTAATCACTGACCGACACAGAGCTGTTTCAGCTCGAGTCCCTGATCAAAGTGAAAACGAACTGGTTAATCTATAATGCTGCGGTATTGACTGCGATAAAGTTTTTGCTGTCTCCAGAAAAAATAAACACATGTTATGTCGAGTACACTGAAAATTTAAGTCGTGATCACGAGAAAACAACGTTTGCTATGTCGATATCACGAGTACGTTAAGTCTTCATCATAAAAAAATAACTAAATAAATAATAATAATAATAATGAATAGCCGCTTAGGGCTTCATTATAAATAAGTAGGCTATAAATATCCTCAAAATAATATTTAAGTAAACTACTAAAGTATTTTCCACCCCTGTAAACAACAATGTAATACTTACAGATTACCTTTATCTACATAATCTCCAAAAAATAGGAAAAGTATTTCAAAATGTGGAAGTAATTAATCTGGTGAACGCATTGTATAGATACGTGCCACTGTTTATGTTGTATTTATTCACTGTCCTTCTTTATACCTGTACAATGGCTTTTCATCTCTCTCTCTCCAGACACACACATACACACGTTTATATATATATATATAATATTGTATAACATGTAGCTCAACTTGTGTTTGGAGTCAAAATGTCCATCAAAAGTGCTGAAACGCAGGAAAACTGTTGACGCGGCTCGAAGCTGCTGACGCAGTGATCACACCTTCCGCATAGTCACATGACCGGGCCATTTCTTTGAAGTTCAGCGACGACTCATATTCTTATCAGCTGCTTTCGAGTCTGGTGTCACTTACCGACAGCTTTTTCCATTCACAAAGTGAACAAAACAGCAAAATACACTTATATACTTATAAGCCTATTTAATTAACATATATTCCAACATTTTAGGTTGAAGAGATGCAGGCTGACAGAAAATGAAGAGCAGCAGACAAATTTTTATCATTTTATGGTACATAATTACTGGATGCTATGTAGAGCAACTGGAATGAGACTCATTCTTCTGCTGTCTAAAATGACACAGAAAGACAGTCCAGCCAAGTGATATTCCTCCAACGAAAACTGTGCGTGCTATTGGGGGAACCAGAGAAAAGTTTACCGCCTGTGATGAAAGAAAACAACAGAAAATATGAGGTTGTAGTTGAACTTTGAGGATCAATGGGTAAATTGGATTGGATTGGATGGATTGATGGATGAGCATTATCATACCTGCATTATGGACCAGTAAACAACCCCAGTCTGCCAAAACAGAATTAAAGATCAGATACATAAAAGATTATGAATCACAGATGATGATGATGATGATGATGATGATGAGGCTGTTTACCAAAAACAGCACATCTCAAAGTGTTTTATTCCTCTTATACCATAGCAATTTGCCAACAATTAAAATTTGTATTAATTTAAGAGCAACAGGTCATACTTTTTTTAAAGTTGTGTTCATGTTATAGAACATCCACAAGTTAGTTCCTGCTCTCACTTATACTTTACAGCAGCTAGAAACAGCCATTCCCTCACCCTCTCTTTTTTCTCTATCTTGAAGTTAATAAAACAAAAATGCAGCTTGTTATGTTACTGAGAAACCAGAAAAAGTAAGTCCTCTGTCATAATAATGAGCCTTTATTGATCACATATACAAATGCACAGCAAAATTATTTTCTTTGGATACCCCAGCATGTACAGCACCCCTGGAGCAGAGAGGGTTAAGGGCCTTGCTCAAGGGCCCAACAGTGGCAGCTTGACAGTGCTGGGGCTTGAACCGCCGCCCTTCCAAGCAGTAACCCAGAGCCTTAACCGCCAAGCCACCACTGTTTCACTGTCATGAAGACTTCCCATGTCAGGAAACTTAAGGGAGCAGCTTTACCTCTGACTTTTACCAAGCACTGATATTAGAGACACCTTCCAAAAGTATATATATAAAAGATTATACGTTTTTAAAAATCCATTTATGTGGAGAGTCCCTGTATAAGTTGTTACTATAGAAATGATAACGTATTAGGTTGAGTACATTATAGAGCGATGCTTTTATAGAAAATTAAGCAATATCTTCTGACAGCAACATCATAATCAAACATTGAACACTGCTGTGGTATAAATAAAATTATTACATGGGTTAATTAATAAAACTCCATTTGAAATAGAATGCTGATGTATCACTGATATATAGGATCAGTGGAATACAACCATTACCATAGTTATAGTAAAGTCTATACTTTGACTAATAAAAATAACCGACTATTAAAGAAGCAATTCAATTTATTTGAATAAAGAAACAAAAGGATACATGATAGAAAAAAGTCTAAGAACACATAAGAGTTTTATATATTTTTTTCTTCTGTTTGCTGTTGAGTTCTCCATAGTATAATAAACTTACCTTGTAGGAAGTCCAGAATTTATTTTTCCAGTCTTCCAAGGGGTCATCTCGCCCTTCTAAGGTGCTCAACCCTTTAGAAAATGTAAAGATTTTATACTCAACAATAAAAAGGCAGTACATTTATGCATCTTGTTTATATTTATTGATTCCTTTGGTCAGAAGTCTAAGCATCAGATCAGACAGTTTTGGGAGGCCAGTTGTATTAATAATAATAATAATAAAAAAAAAACATTTCATCAACTCTTCAGTACACCTTTTAAAACCATGAGGTGTTCTTGCGGTATGTTGTGTGTTGTACAAACACTTCCTTACTCACCTATATAGAAGGCACTTATTGTTACAGGAGCAGCAACTAACTGATCCAGAAACACTTTCACAAATATTCTTTTGGCCCCTCCTCCAGGAAACCTCTTCTCTAAAGCACGTAGCCAGTGATAGTTGAAGTTGGAATGAAAACACAACCCAACCAATGCTACGCGAAACGTCTGGCCCCAATCAACACTGTGCATTGGAGCATTTGTCACAGTTACTGATTGATCCTTTTCTTCTGCTGAATGCTTGCTCCATTCAGAGTCTTTGAGGTGAGCCACAGCTCCTTCCTGTCTGGATGGGACTGATGCCTCCTGTTCAGAAATATCCACACTGAGCTGAGTGCTTTGGCCATGTGTGCCTTCTAGCATGCTTTGCTGAATCAAGTCTGCAGTGGCAAACAGGGTTGTATAGCCCACCACATTGGTAATGTATGGATAGGATCTGAACATAGCCCACACTCTATTCATGTTGCCTGCTGGAATTGAAGATAAAAGAATAAGTACACTTTCATGAAGACCTAGTATACACTTATAAGCTCTAACAATTGTTATATGTACTCCACATTTTCAGAAACATACAAAGGAACAAAAAGCAACAACTCACCATACAGTTGACAGATCTTACAGTGACAGATCACGGGGTATATTCTATCTAACTTTAATCTGATTGGATCTAGGGCTCAAGTCTTGACCAATGAGAGCTAGCCTCTGCAGGGGTCAAAGTTCTATGAACATAAATAAAGTGTGTTAATGATAAGCCTTTAGCCTTTACTATATAAGTGTGCTGGAGTAAAGTAAGACATACAACAAAATTTGTTTTAGAGATCAACTGTAAAATGTACTTATATTTTTTGTTGTAAAAATATAATTAGTATATTAGGCGTATTTAAAAAAAAAATACAAATGATTCTCATATGTTGTGCAACACTTTGCACAAAGAATAAATAGAGAACTTAAGTGTAACTTATGAGTGATAACATTACCAATTATTATAAAAATACTAAAGTAAAGTGTCCAACTCACCAGTTGGGATCTTGCTTGTAGTCTCAAATAAGCAAAGATTCAAATTTTAAGCACACAACTTCCATAAGATTGTCCTGACACCACGCTGTAAATGGGATTCTCCATAGTATTGAATTCCTCAAGGTGGCTGATATTAAGAGTGGGGTTCCCTCCAACCCATAAGCACATGGTCTTTAGTGGCTACATGTAAAGCAGCTGGAGTAGTTCTCCTGCTAAAAATAGGTAAAAATAGGTCTCCACCCCCTCTCTTACTGCTAATGTTACTTATGTTGTGCTGTTCATTGTTATGTGTTGACAAATATTGGAGAGCAATAAGGTATTTATATATATATATATATATATATATATATATATATATATATATATATATATATATATATATATATATATATATATATATACATGCACACACTTATTTAACCAATTGTTTAATAGGAATGGTAGTTACTTTAAATTAAGCTACTGTCTTATAAAACTAGCAAATACAGTAAGATCCTTAAGCATGTTCGATAAAAAATAAAATCCTAAGTCAAATTAATAGTACAAATCACGGGTGTCAAAATGCCTGCCATCTCTGTTTTGTGTCACATGGTCTTTGATATGCTCTTCTCTACATCAGTTAAACAGAGTACAAAGCTTTATAACTTTCTTTCTTATTTCCCTAACTTTCAAGTTTTATCTTCTAGATGATCATTTTCTTAAATACCCTTTCCAAATTATTTCACAATGTGCAATTATAAGCCATTATGTACTACTTCTGTTTATTTTCTCTCCTCCAAGCTATTGCTTGTACCCTTTAATAATGTCTCTGCTCTCTCTAACCATCTGTTCCAGCTTGTTGGTTCATAACCCTGCCTGTTTGACTATTACATCTCACTGCATTTTATTAGATAAATTTGGATCTTGCATTAATATCATATCTATGTCCCTTGGTGTCATAATCAACTTGCTACATTGCAACTTTCACTTTTAAAATATAAATATTTTTGAATATTTGATTTACTTACACTATAGTTCATTGCATATAAAGATATTTATGTGATTTTGATCATTTGTTTGTTCTTTTATATCTTACTTGAAAGTAAATTTAGTGGATTAATCAGATTAAACAAATTAAAACCAAACAAATGAAAAATTGTGGCCCACCTTAACATCATTTGAATTAATTTAAAAAAAATAGTCGCATTGTATGTTTTGTTCAAAGTGTCATTCCTAACCTTACTAACAAATGCCATGGTAGTGGTAAGAAAGCAAGTGAAAGCACAATAAATTACCCATAACCTATTCATAGATCAATCCTCAGTAGTCTCTTATGTTGAATTTTTTCATAGATACATAAAATTAACAATCCTGCTGTGCATTCGTGTTGAAATGCGAGGGCAATTTGTCTGTAGCAACAAGAAGAGCTCTCCGACTGGAGAATGTGATAATGAGGCCAGGAAATTAAACTGATCAATTAAAGCCTTGTTCAGTTCTTAACTGGTGGGCTTCTGTTTGCTAACACTTAACAAGCGGCCTTTGGTCCTTTTCACAATGCACACAGAGTCCACACGACCAAAGCAGTTGACTCTTAGATAATTGCTCTGCTTTTCTTTCTAGACCTGTCTATAGTCACTTCCTACTCTCTTTGTCAGCAATGTCTTGCCATTCTTAATTTGAAAGGATGACGAAAAACCTTCTTTTAAGTCTTTTCTTCAGAATCCTCAATGCCACTGCACCTCACACTTATTCTTCCTCCCTCTCTCCCTCCCTCTCTCATCGTTTAAGGGTGCATTTATATGTGCGCATGTATGTAACAGCATCGCTTTTGAGTCCATCTATTTTTCAGTTGCCAGACAGTGCAGAGCTAACAAATGCTTGGGACAGGTGAGTAAGGAGATTGGGTTATTTTAAGTTAATTAGTATAATTTTCATAATTCAAATGGCAAATAAGACCGAGGAGCTTTGTGTGTCTTTCATTGGTTGTTATATTCTTCAGTAAGTTTTAGAGAATTTAGCTGATGGTTAGATGAGTGGCTTAATTGTCTGTGGGCATTGTCGTCTTGTTCTGTTCTGTATCTCTTGTTGAGGGTGGAGATTATTTGATGCTTGGATTTGCACAAAATCTGTTTGTGTTGTTTGCAACATATCTACATATTTTGAAAAAAAAAATCTAAACATGATATGATTTAAGTCACTATAAAACTTATATAAAGGAAAATGTCATTAGAATGCCAAGAAACAATATTCAAGACAAATCTTGTGTTTGAACAGTTTGAACATTTGCACCTCCATTTAAAATGTTGAAATTGAAATTTTTAATGTTTTTAAGGTGTTGTTTTAAATACAAATCAGCTGACATTTGCATATTGATAAAACGTTTGTAGCTGCATTGTATTAGTTCATATTTTCAATAAACTATGATATAGCTATTTGAAATAATATCCTCGACTCTCATGTATTAAAAGGAATTAAATGGGTAAAATAACTTTAATCCTGTTCTCCTCTTCTCTAAGAAATGCGTCCATCCAGTGCCATGTCCTTTGAACCGGGGCTGGAACGAGGAGTGCCATGGGGTCGCGACCTTATTACATTTATGACATCAGCAGCTGGCTACATGATGCGGACTTTGCAAAAGCCACGGAAAAACAAGCCATCCAAACGGCAGGTGAACCACCGCAGGTTCCTACACAACATGATCCAGAGGTATATCAAAAGAGAGATTTAATAAAATATTGATCTTGAGCAAATTATTGTTTTCTTTACCAATACTTGCCGTTTTTAAATTCTCATAGGAAATTTGCAGAAATAGAGGCAGCCAATCATCAGCTGGCATCAGCTCTTTTTTCAGTGGACACAGAGTCACAAAGACAATCAGAAGTAAAGTCGAGTCAGAGACATGAATCAGAAAAAAACACGAAAAAAGGTAAAAGGTCTCATATTTATATACATGTAATTACAGTGGATCTGGTAGTAGTTCTGATTCTCAGGATTAGACTTGCTGTGTATCTTGGATCTAGTTGATGATGAAATCTTGTGATCCTTGTTTCCCTGCAGCCACTACTGTCTTTGGTGAAGCTGAAACAAAACACCTGGATGAGGACACTGATACCATAACTTTAGACAGTCTTGT
Source organism: Ictalurus furcatus (assembly GCF_023375685.1). Lineage (NCBI taxonomy): Eukaryota > Metazoa > Chordata > Actinopteri > Siluriformes > Ictaluridae > Ictalurus > Ictalurus furcatus. Next base: position 17,178,196 of record NC_071255.1, on the reverse strand, counting down.
GGCTAACCCTAATGAAAGTGCATTGAAGAGCAAATCTCTGAATAACCTGAACAATGGAAAAGCCAGAAAACAGATAATGGAAGATGGAGAGCAGGTAGAAGATAGCGGCGAGAACTCAACACAAGAAATCACCGACTTTACTGGTGAAAGGGAACAAATTCATTGTGCCTCTGCTGATCTGAGTGACTTGACACCAATTACCAACAACATTCTAGAAGACAGTGTATTTACCTCACTTGAAAGTATTGAAAGAATAACAGAGAATTCACATGCACATGTCCCTAATTCACCTGATGGAGAACAGCAACAACAATATTTAGGGCTGACATTGTTTGATCAATCACCCACTTCACCAGTGTCTCCTTTGTCTTTGAATTCATGTGATTTTGAGGTACAAACACAACCAGACAATGACCACATCTCCCAAATTCAACACACTGCAGAGAGTTTACAGATGGATTTAATGGAGAATAGTGAACTGTTAGACTCAGAAGAGTATTTACAAGAACTTGACCAAATGGACTTGGCTGCAGTTTGGGACATCCACAATGAAGAGGACCTGAGCTGTTTTCAAGATAGCCTTCCATTCCTTAACACGTCACATACAGACCTTGCCATGGATAATCAAGCAACCTGTGGTGATGGAGATATTTGTGGAGGACTGCAGCGGATTACCGCACTGCTCGAAAATTCTGTAAAGAACATTACTTACAGTGTAGAAAACTGTGGATCCAATGGCCACCACGATCAAGCAAGGCAAACTACAGCAACAATGGACTGCTACATGAATCAGCCTGAAATAAGTACAGCAGAAAACAAGGAGGATCACTACTCAAGCACACGTACATGGCCTGTCTCTGAGCAGGGTAACATTTCAAGTCATGTTTTGCAAAAATTTAAACATGACCTGTTAGACCAGACCCAACCTAAAAACTGGGAGCAACATCTCAGTTACTACAATGCACCAAGCGAGCTAAAAGATCGTTATTATACACTGACAGATGAAGAAAAGAAAATGATTGAGTCAGGACCTACTCTAAATCCAAACTTCAATTCCAATCCTTTAACGATCTGCTCCTCAACTGAACACTGGTATGGCTTTGACATTCCACTACAAGCCAACAGTAACTGCATAGGAGACTCATGCTCCTTTTCAAATAATGGAAATAATCAGAATATTCCAAGCTTTGAGGGTGTGGCTCAATCTTTTCCTGCGCCTTATCAAAATCCACACCCTCATGCAGTTTCAACTCCACCACTGAATGATGACTGGCTATTCAGCAACATAGCACCAGAGGTGGACTTTAACAGTATGGTCAGATCACATGGACATACCTACTGTTGAAGGACCTATGAGAAATCAAACTTCACTAATACTTAGCACTCTGGACGAGTAAAACAGATCATTACATAACAAAGAAGCTCAATTAAAAGCTAAAAAGATCCTTTATGAAAAGCACTGTAAAAAACTGTACAAACTCAAAGGACATTATGTATTAATGGAGCCAGTGGTTTTTCCTTGTCTGTATATGTATTCCTCTGATGCACTCACATGCACTATATGGCCAAACTTTGGTGGACACCTGAGCATCACACCTATGTGTACTTTTTGAACATCCCATTCCAGATTCATTCCCACCTTTGCTATTATAATAACCTCCACTCTTCTGGGAAGGCTTTTTGGGAGAGTGGCTGTTGGGATTTGTTAATCAGCAGCAAGAGTATTAATAAGGTTCGGGCACTGATGTTCACTCAGCATTCCAGTTCATCCCAAAGGTGTTCAGTGGGATAAACAGGCCACTCGGCATTCTACCCTTGGCAAACCATGTCTTTATGGATCCTGTTTGTGCACAGGGGCAGTGTCATGCTGGAACAGGTTTGGGCTATACCTTTTACTTCCGGTGAAGGGAAATTGTAATGTTACAGCATACGAAGACATTCTGGAGAAACATATGCCTCCAACTTTGTGGCAGCAGTTTAGTTGAATGCCCACATATGGTATGATGGTCAGTTGTCCACAAGTGTTTGCCATATAATGAATAAAATAAACATGTGCATTGTTCTTTTGTATCATAAATATTGCTGCTTCATTTCGAATGAATGAACTCACATATGTGAGTTTAGGTTACGTTTTCAGTTCTTTCAAGCAAAAACCAAGGAGAGCTGCTACCTCAAGCATTTAAACAGAAATCCACTCAAACCAAATGGAGACTTGAGCACTGATGTTGGCTGGTCAGCAGGTAATTGTCTAGATTTTTATTTTGTAAACAAGCTGTACATTTTTTGGAGCGGATCATTTTTTTTAAAGATACATGCAAGTATTTATTTATTATACTATTCATACTGTATCTTTTTTGACTTGTGTTTTTGGTTATCGTGCATTACGTACTTTTTTTTTTTTCTCTGAAGAATAATAAGAATTATAACTGGGTTTGCGGTCATTTCATTGGAATGTGTTTGTATCTGTATCAGGTTAATATTCAAATTTGTTAACTGTAAAATGTTTTAAACTCAGAAACTGTAAATAAAACTGTAAATAAACCATCAAGGACATGTAAACCTGCATGACCAAGATGCTAAGTCTTTAAAGCCTCAATCAGGAATCACTGTGAACGGTAGGCAGTCGGTACTACAACATTCACAGAACAACATCATTATCAAATATACAGTCATTGGCCACTTTAATAGAAACCCCCTAGACCACTACTCATTCATGCAATTATCCAATCAGCCAATCATGTGACAACAGGGCAATACATAAAATCATGCAGATACAGGTGAAGAGCTTTATGTTCATCTTAAACATCAGAATGGGGAAAAATGTGATCTCAGTGACTTTGACCACGGCATGGTTGTTGATGCCAAACGGGCCGGTTGAGTATCTCAGATACTGTTGATCCCCTGGGATTTACACATTTTCATCCATTCTGATGTTTAATGTGATCTTTAACTAAATCTCTTCACCTGTACCTGCATGATTTTGTGCAACTGTGCCACATGAATGGCTGATTAGATAATTGCATGAATCAGCAAGTGTTACTAATAAAAGTTGCCAGTGAGTGTACAATCTGTTGGACGGAAGGCTTTCCATTGATAAACAAAGGCTTAGCCACAGTTACAGCTTGAGTTTAGACTGTAATGAAAGTTTTGTGAGCAGATTCATATTCAGACACTGATAATATTGGTAATATTGTTCAAATTTTCTATAGTGTATTAGATAAAGAGACTAATCATGTATAATTTATTGAGATAGATTTTCATATTATAGTGTATCTGGAGTTGACATTTTTAAAACGGTAAACTCATTGACTGGCCAATTTATATAAAGCTATGTTTTCAAAATGTAATGAGTATGCCACTGTGAGTGTACTCATTTAAAACAATAGAACGATCCACATATTTCAAAACTAATGACACACAGTATATTCAAATTCACCCCAGTCGGATTTTATTCACATAGTCAAATTAAACAAAAGAAAGCAAAAAAAACAAAAACAAAAAAACAAACAAATAGATCGAAAGTTCCACAGAGGCACAAAACAAAGATGTTTGAGACAGTACCAACTCTGCCATGGAGAAATCCAAATGATATTTTCTGTCCCTGTATTCACTGTTAGATGCTCTTTAGTAATTCAGCAGCCTAGCCTCCTTTTTTCTTAACAAATATAGAAATCTAAGACAAATAGTTAAAAAGTTAAAAGTTAAAAAGTAAAATTTAATTGACTAGAGTTTCTGAAGGGTCAATTTTTTTTTTTACATTACAGTTTCCTATACCAAATACAGGAGAATATTACATGTAGGCTCAATGTTACATTTAGAATAAATATTAAGGTCCACTTAGATGTGAGGGCCAAGAGCATCTTTAAAGTGTACTTTTCAAGTGTGTAATTTCATTTTCTAATTAAAACAGGCAAAACCAAAAAGCCCGTCTTTAAGTTTAAAATGTTAAAGTGAATATAAATCAATTGGGACAAAAACACATGGCTAAGTTATGACAACATTTATTATGAGGGTAGATTTATCAGTCAAAATATTCTCCCATAATACTGATGAGAATATATCGTGAACAGTGTCAGCTAAACACAATTGCCAGTATGGGTCCTGAACAATAGGTGCTGGTAAACATGTTGTACCTGTAGTTTACCAGCCTTTACAGCACCAGTGCATCAAAATGACTGTTATTGCACAAAGAAACAGCTTTAGCAAACAACACAGAGCAGGCGGACAAAGAGGCCAACCTTACTACATCTTCATTTTCACAACATGTCTAATAAATTATAGGTACAAGATTGCAGTGGATTGTTTGGTCCTAAACCTAAAACCTTTTTTGTGAACAAATATGAACGTCATTTTAGTACATTTAAGTAACAATTAACTTCTGTAAAACTGTAACAGTGTCATAACATTTATATTCTAATTCACATAAGGAAAGAAATGGTGTCTAAAATGGTCTAGAAGTCTAGAAATATCTAGAAGTGTCTAAAATGGAAAAAAATGTACAAGAGCAGCTTTTTATTTGAGGTGAATATAATAGATGTTACACTAATGCAAAGGACTTGTTTGTCAGACCTCTTAAAGAAGACGTTCAGCAGAGATTTAGAGAGTCTTCTGTGTGGTTTAATGCACTTCATTGTTAAAGTTACTAACCACACTGTGACATTAAAGCATATATAATCAGGAAAAACAATTTATAAGGCTCTGTCACATAGGTACCATCTTTTCTCACATTAAGATCTCTGACTAAAAAAACTTTTATACCCTCACTTCCATCAAACAGCTACAAGAGATGTCTTAAAAATGTGATCTAACTTGCAATACCTCATTCTTGGTGCAGGCAATAAATTAGGATTAGGTCCTGGGTATTGAAACTGCCACTGAGTTTCGCTTTAAATTACATGTACTTTCTACCTATCTATCTAACTACTTATGTTAATATCCCTTTTTCAACCCATATGCCATCAATTTGGTAAAACATAAAGCTTTCGTCCATAAATGTTTTACTTGTTATGAAAAGAAATGTCATACTGATAAACCCAAAGGTATTTTTAAAATGGCATAGTGCACAGGATGACCATTTGTTAAAGTTTTTTTTTAAAATCCGCAATGACAAATTCTTTTCTTTGCTACCACTGTAGATTTAGTGTACTTGTTTCAAAATGCACATAATTGTACACAGTGTTCTCCCTTAGGATCTCTGTCTGCATTAATGTTACACTGCAAAGTATAAGCAACATGACATTCAAAACATGAATAAATAACTTGGATAATGAGAATATATAGACTGACATTACGGTTAAGCAGACTGAAACTGGGAGTGACAGGATGTAAGAAGTACTTTAAAAAATCTCATTTAACTGCTCACAGTCTACATAACGCATGTACTCACTTCAGAACTGACCATCTAAAAAAAAAAAAAGCAAGGTCAGTGTTTAAGATACTCAAGAACAGGATGTAACACAAAATTGAAAAAAGAAAAAAAAAAGCCTTGCTACCCAGGAGTTCTGAATATTACCTATGATTATAACCTAACATTATTTCATATTGTACTTTTGGAAAACACTTCTTAAAATGAATATTATTGTGTTCCTTGTACAACATTTTGAAAGTGTTGAACATTTTCAATACCATTTGAGCCAATAATAACTATCACTGAATTATTACTTCTACTACTAATATTCATGAATTTTATCAAAGTGAATTCACAAATGTGATCTAATTTACTGTCTTCAAATGTTTCATTTTTGTCCTACATGAATCTGTTTTTGGATTGTAATTTTGTATGATCCATCTTACTGTTCCTGTGTTTATACCAAAAAATGTCAAAGCTAGCATGCCTGGCTCATATTTAGATATTTCACAGTAAATCATTTTCTCTCTTTCACTTTCTTGTTGATATGAAAATGTCTGTTTATATGAATAAAATCATCCTTACTAAATCACATTTGATTAAAAAAAGTTAATTTCTCTATTATAACAATTTGAAGTTGATACCAACTGATATCAAAGACAAATACTTTTTTGTTAAAAATTTCAATTCCCAATTCCTAAAATCAATTTCAGATAAAGTGAGAGAGAGAAAGCCTGAAAGTAATACTGCAGATTAATCATTCATGCAAGCATGGCCAATGAGAGTTTGCCTTACCATGGCTCTGTATTTGAAGAATGTCTGGTTGCGTTTTTTTTTTAAACATTTTTTGATTGCCATCATAAACATGTAGATTGCCCTTAAATACATGGCTTACGGTTGACTGCAAAAGCACATAGGGTTTGTGCAGCTATCTCACACATCTCTAAACTCATCTGAGACCTCTAAATCGTGAGAGTGCATGTTGCCACATTAAGCCTGATACACACTGCACTGATATGTGGCTTCTCTGATATACTTTAATGCTATTTTTCCTTAGAACGTTAGGAAAAGTAGCTGGATTTCCACTTATTCAATGTCAGCATATGACTGATTTCAGTAGTACTAGTATTATTTCCTCTGTGAACACTCATGTGCATCTTCAATATAATAACTTCTGCCTTGGCTGCAGAGGTATAGTCAATACAGTGTGCGCTGTGTCAGTTTATAGAGTAGTCTGTTCGTCTATTCCTTCTATCGTTCACCTATCTGCCCATCATTCCCCCCTCTGCTGAGTCGCATCTGTGACGCTGTATGGGGGAGGGGGGCCCAGGGCACTATCGGAGGGCACAGGGGTTCCTGGAAGGCCACTGGAGGGCGTAGGTGAGGCAGGAGGCTCTTCAGAATCAGAGTTCTCCTGTGAGAGGTCATCCACCAGAGCTCTCCGACCTCCACGTACAGAGAGAGGGAGCGGAGCACGTCTGAGAAAGAAAGACAGAGATATCAAGGGGAGAACAGATATGCAAAATGAGAATGTGCATTGATGAATGATTTTGTATAATCTATCATCTATACAGAAAAGCAGAGCAAAAGGAGCCAGGAAAGAAATTCCAACTATTGTTTTATATGCGATTACTGCAGGAAATCAGAGTTTACAAGCACTTGAGTTGTAAACGGTGACTGAGTGTACATGAGCCACTCTGTAATCAGATTTCTTTCAGTAATGTCACTAGTAAACAGAGCCAAAGCCTCAGTTAAGGTAATGTACTGCACCTCAATAAAAATGACTACAGTAAAAGATAAACAGGAAAAAATAATCATCAAAACACTTAACAGACAAACTTTTTCCCTCCTTAAAATTTGTGCAGGTGTTAAAAAAAGACAGGTATTTGATCTACGAAGTAAAAGCTAACAAAAATCCAGGTGACTAAAAGTCCAGATTTCTTGAAATATTTGAAAAATCAGATTCCAGCCGAAATGACTGGATTATTAGTGTGCACGAAATGCAATAATTGCAAGCAAAGGTAGTTTTCAATGAAAGGTAGTGATAAAAAGCACACAGGCACATGCCCACACAGACACACACAATAAAAACCTACTTGGCGCCTTTGGGTTGTTCTGTGCTGCTGAGTGGGTATAGGAGTCAATATACATACATAGACAAAAGGAAACACACACACATACACACACACACACATACACACATGCAAATATGTTAGATATGAATGAACCATGCAGATACAAATATAAAGACATATCGAAACATGACAGTTAAGTAACACACATAAATAAAAAAGCATTATGTTTTAATACAGTACTGAAACAGTGTACAGTAACATCACATGTCCGCACATGTTCACATTCACATCTCTCTCTGCAGCACGGAGCCGCTGCGCCTGGTTACCTGAGCTGGGAGCGCAGAGTGTTGAGTTCTCGTGTCATGCTCTGCATGCTGTCACCCATTTCTTCGAGCTCCCGTTGCAGTTTTCTGCGCTGGGCGTTTGTGCGTGAATTCTCCTCCTCCACCTCCTCCAGCTGCCTCTTCAGCTGCCGCAGACGCCCCACTGACTTGTCCAGCTGCATGCAGAGACAACACAAACTGAAATACAGGCTGAGAATTTTTTTGCATTGAAGGAAGTAAAGAAACAACCTAAAATGTTTTGGTTTAGGGTATACCACATTACAGATTTTTGCAGTGCCTAAACTGTAAAATCCATACTTATGCAAGACATAATATTTCAGATGTTCACCATAATATACTGAACTATTAATAAATAATTAATTACTAACTAACTGATAGGAAAAGTATGCAGTTTGGAGTGTGGTACTTGTGTAAAAAAACACTGTACACTGTACAAAAGAGTTAAAAGAGACCACAGTGAACTCTGGGAGCGTACCTGCTCTCTGTACTGGTCTGCATGTCTCCTCTCATCCTCTACCTGCATAACTACTTCCTTAAGCTTCTTCTCCGTTTTCCTCACCAGCTTGTTGGCCATCGCACGCTCCCTGACAGACAAAAGACACTCAATACAGCACCTCTGTGTTCTATACAGAGTTACATTTCTGGACAAATATCCTCCTGTATTTAATGGATTCAAATAACCTATAATGGTAGTAACTTTATCAAGCAAAGTTTCATGTGAATTCGCTCATCTTTTACATGAGGCATACGACACGCACTGTCTTTCCTGTTCCAGCTGTTCCTCCATGTTTTCAATTTTCGACTCCAGAGCAGCAACACTGACGCGGTGTTTGCCCCTCACAGCTGCTTCCAGCTCCGTCAGCCTGGTCTTCAACTCCTTATTTTGCCTCTCAAGACTCTCTCGTGCCCCCTCACTCTTCTGCACCAGAGTCCTCTCCCCCGCCAGCTGCACTGTCAGAGTCTCCACCTGGTACAGAGAGAAACAGACCGGGAAACAGATTTGTTTTAGAAGACCATCTGAAACACTGTAATGTTTGAGAGATATGACAGATTTTACTCTGACATTATTAGATGTGCTTGAGAATGTTTGAAAGTTTGCATTATCTGGCTTTGATCGCAGGCAGCTGTGTCAATAGGATTCCAAATATAAATAACATTTGTTAATAACACGGTTGAATTCTCAAGTCTGACTGGTAATAGCTCAGCTCTAACAGAAGTTCTGGCTACTGCTCTAATGTTATTGTTTTTATAGTAAAAACTTACACAGAGACGTGTACCGTATAGAGGATGCTCCACATAAACAAATGTTAACAATGCATATTCATCGATATGGTAACATCTTCTGTCAGAAAATATTTATTTAGCATTTTTGGCAGGAGTCTCCAGTATCAGCACTTTGTAACAGTCAGAGGTAAAGCTGGGGAGGAGTCTTCAGATGGAGGGTTTTGCAATTTCCCACTAAAACGACATTCTATGTTCTTTTACATCTTATTAACGTCAAGAAAGAGAAAAAAGAGCAGCTGGTGACAGAATGATTGTTTCTAACGTCAAGGATGTTGATTATTTTTCTATAACAGCACAGTCTGTCATGTTCCTTTCATTGCTAAACTCAGCTCAGCACTGAGTTTATGTTACTGTTAAGTTATGGTTTATTTAAGTGGATTATTTTTTATATTTATGCTGTTTTGTTGTTTATTTTATTAGTTTGAGAAATTGACAAATATCTCAGCAAAGGCTATTGCATGCTTTATTTTTTATGGCTCAAATGACTGTTTATTACAAATTTGGATTTTAGTAGCGTGTACCTGCAGCGTGGTCTTCCTGTGCCTCTCAGCCATGAGCTCAGCATTGCTCTGCTCCTCCTCCAAATCTTCCTCCAGCTGACTGATCCTCATCTCCAGACGTCTCTTTTCATCACACAGAGCCGTCCTGTGAAGGAAAAGCGATATTACATACATACAGAAACTAAAGTTAAAGTATACTTTTATTGTCTCCGAAAGGAAATTTATGGACTCCATGTTGCTGCATAGACATATAATAGACAAACAGACAAATAATAATAACGGTAGTAATAATAAAAATAAATAAAACTAATTATCAAGATAAGCACTTATTAAGCATTTGCACAGATACAGGTACAAAGGATTTCTTGTATCTGTTTAATTTGCACAAGCAGTTCATACTGTGGATACAAGAAGTGAGTTTGATCACCTAAAATCTTCTGCACCTGATTAAGAACGCATTTCTCATATAAATCTTGAAGATTAAGATGTTCTTCTTGCCCAACACATTTTCAGTGCCGCCAATGCCAAGTGCACCAATTTAGATTTAAGCTGTACAGGTAGGTTCTCAAACCATACCGTAATACCATACCTAACAATCCTGTCTAAAACAGCTTTATAAAACAACATCATCATCTTCTTGTTAACCACATAAAGACATAATCTGTGTAAAAAGGTCTGGTCGAGTGCAAAACCCATTCAGTGTATGTTTTCCATGTAAGTGAACTGTCTATGTAAACTCCCAAATACTTGTAAGTCTGCGTTTGAGTAATGAGTTGGTCACATACTTGATGATGGTCACCTATACATTTTGGGTCGAATACAATCTCCTCTGTTTTCTTTGTATTTATTATTAACTTATTGTTATCACACCAGTTAACAAACCGGCTTATTTCTGACTGGTAGATGGTGCTATTATTGTCTTGCACATAGAGTAAACTTAACATGGCAGTGTCATCTGAATATTTAAAAATATAGTTTTGTGAAAGCTTACTTGAGCATAAACTAGCATCAACTTTTACACCTACATGACACTGTACTTACTTCCCACTGGCGGTGTTGAGAATCTCTTCAGACAGCTCGTCTCGCTCCTGCTGAGCCTGTCTCCTCAACCTCTCAGACACGGCCATCTCCTGAGAGACACAGAGCACCCCACATGTTCATGATTAAGGAAAGTGCCCTTTACCTTCATTCAAGTTCACATTTAAACACAAACGACTAAGACGTATTACGCACCTCTGTCAGCTGCAGCAGCTCGGCCTCTAGAGTCTGCAGGCGCTTCTCGCTGTCTTTTGATTGGACAATAATTTCATCTCGAGCTATCTTGGTCTCGTCCAACTCCCGCAACACCTCCTTCATCTGAGTCTAAGCAGACAAACAGAACACGTTGTGGCCACAACCATCCTGCTTACAGAACTACGTTAGTCTCAATCAGAACATTTTGGCAAATGTTGATGTGATCTGGGACCACTTTCTCTTACACACACATTTGTATTTAACTGCAAATAATAATCTACGAATGCAACAAAAATTCGGTATTACCTGGAGTCGTTTTATCTGCCTGAGAGCCTCCTCTCTTCCCCGAGTAGCTGCCTCCACTTGAGCCTCAGCCTCTTGGAGCTCTGCCTCCATCTGCTTCTTGATGGATAGTGCTTGAGCTCTCTGACTCTTCTCTTCTTCTAACAGAGTTTCTAACTCACGCACCTACAGAGAGACAGCGTGAATGACAGAATTGTTTTTTTTAGAAAGTAATAATAATCACTTCTTGCATAGACCAGTTATGTATAAGTTGGATCCAACATAAACATTTCTGGTACTGAATGTATAACAAGACCAAACTGTTTGACAGTTCAAGACTCACCTTCACATCACAGTATGTCATTTCAGAAATACCAAATCAGCTTGTTAATCTCATTAACCCATAAGTTTAATTGAAGGGCATCACTATTCTGGAGATGCCAGCGCTTCAGCACCAGAAACAGCAACAGAAACAAAACCGATCTTTCATATGTATCGGGTGGAGGTACGCTAAAACACACACATGACTGGAAAGTGTTCAACATCCTAATCATCCTAAGTGAGTGTCTCATCAGGAGGAGGATAAAAACAACACTTTTTGAGAAGTATCTGCCTGCTCCTGACCAAATTCATTTCAAACCTTCCGCAGCTCTTCCCACTGAGATCAGGTGATGAACTTCTCTGACCCATTTTCATTCTCATTTCCATCCAGTTATACATGATGTATGTTTAAATCTGGATGTTTAAGTCTGTGTTCATATTTTGTCTCTGAACAGTACTGCATCACAACTCATCTACGAAAGGATACCTGTTTGTTAAGGGCCCGTCTCTTCTCCTCTCCTTTCTCTTCTTTGGCGCTGATCTCACGCTCAAACTGGGCTCGGAGCGCCTGCAGTGTGACCTCTAGCCGGAGACGCGAGTTCTCTGCCTCAGCCAGCTCCTCTTCTAGCTCCTGGGTCTGCTCTCTCAGCGACTGTGCCTCCACCTCTAGAGCATGCCGAGAACGCTCCAGTTCATGCACCTGACAGAGAAAGTTGAATCACAGGTAATAAGTCACAGGTAAATAAAGTGCTGTATAAAGAGGGTGCCAGTTGAGTCTTTGTTAATAATACGATTTGTGAGTATTGTATACGTGAGCGTAAGCCATACGTTCTTGCCCACATCATCCTGGGCATTGACGAGCTGCTCCATGTCGAGACGAAGCTGCTTATTGGTTCTCTCAAGCTCATCACGCTGCTCTGACGCTTCCTGTAAAGCTCGAGACAGAGCCAGGAAGCGGGTCTCTTTCTCACGGCTCTCAGCTTCTGCTCGGTCTCGCTCTTCGGCCAGTCGTGCACTCACTGCCTTCTCCTCTGCTAGACACTACAGAAGTCACAGGTTAAAGATATAGCAAAGCAGGTTAGGATGGTTACGGTTGTCATTGATAGCAGATTTTTTGTCTTCTATCTATCTAATCACCACCAATCCATTCAGCTCTAACCTGATCAAATTTCTTCTGTCTCTTTTCCAGAGCAGTGCAGTTCTGTCTCTCTCTTTGCAAGGCAATGGTCATGTCTTCTATCTCCTCCCTCAGGCGCTCCTTCTGGCGCTCCACTCGCTCCCTCTCCTCTTCTTTGGCTCTCTCTCTTTGCATGGCGCTCTCTAGCTCCCTCTGTAGTTTTCTCCTGCTCTCCTCTCCTGCTTCCACAGCTGCATTCACTTCTTCTAACTGTCTCTTCAGCTCAAAAAGCTGAGCACAAGAAGGAAAGAATTTTTTTTTTTAAATGACAGGTATATGAAACAACTAGAAAACAGCACATAAACCCCAAAGAACGTAAAGAGAACATGTATGCCTATGTGTGTGGAAATATGCACCTGTTGAGTGTACGTTTGGATCTGGCGTGCGAGTTCTCTGGTTTTTCCTTCCTCCTCCTCCACCCTCTCCGTCAGAGCTGCTTTCTCATCCTCCAGAGCTCGCACACGGGATCCAAGTGCCAGCTTCTGACGCGTCTCATCCTGCAGCAGCTCCTGCAGCAGCACCACACACACATACACACACACCTTTATTTAGCACAGGCCTACTGCAATCGCATAACAGTTTCTGTGATAGGGAGTGCAGTTAAAAAAAAAAAAAGAGTTCACATACTGGCTAATATCAGAAACACGCGTAACTCTTAAGAAGTATCATCTCAAACTTCTCCTCGTGTGAGTCAGAAAGCACCAGCGTGAACACACATAACTTACCTGAGCATCATGTAGTTGACTCTCCAGACTGCTGACCTCTTTGCTCAAACGATGGGATTTGGAGTCAGATGCAGACAGAGAGCTGGACAGAGAGTCTATCTCCAACTGAAATGAAATTGTTCCGCAGAGACAGACATACATACATGGTTACCATCAAAATATCCCCAAGTTTCAAATATAAGCCAGTATAATATCATATGTTTAGTAGTATTACTGTAACATATTCCACTATCCAGATGTTCTTATGAAATCTAAACAATCTGTTATTGAGACTAATCCATACAATACACATAGGAAACATATTTTAATACAATGCTCATGATTCCATCACTTGTCCAACTTGTCTCCTCCTCTATACCTGAAGTTTATGGAGCCTGTCCTCCCTCTCCTCCCTCTCTCTCTCGGCCTGGGCCAGGCGGGCTGTGAGCTCTTGCAGCTGCCCCTCAGCTCTCTTCCTTGCTCTCTCGCTCTCCATCTTGCCCCCCTGCAGGGTCTTTAGCTCAGCTGTCAGGTTCCCGCGCTCCTCCTCCAGTACAGCCTTCGCCTTCTCCAGAGACTGACGCGACTGAAGTCACACAGCACAGTTACAGCACAACTGACACACGTAATCATACTGTATGTGGATAAAATAAACTACCTTAATAACACTGTGACAGCACTTATAGGTTTACAGAACTCAGAAGCACACACTCACTCGCTTGGCATTGTCCAGCTGCTCCTGCAGGGAGTCGATGGCTGCGCTATGTTTGACTCGCATCTCTGAGAGCTGGGCTTCATGACGCCGTGTGTCCTCTTCAACCAGTCTCTGCAGTTCTCCCAACTCAGCCTCACGCCGAGACCTACACACACAAAACAAGTAAACAGATACAATTTATGTGGCTGTTCATGGGTAGAAATTAAAGCACCTGTGATGACAGGTTATAAAGGAGGGGTGTTACGTTTAAAATCTATCAGTTCAAATTCCGTTTTCCAGGAAACTTAGATGAACTTATCTAACTGCATCTTATGTAAATACACCTCTTTCTAACCCAACACCTTTTCCACAATTATGCCACTCTGTGCAAGGTTACTGGCTGTGGTAGTATGTGATCTTATGCCTTATTTTTGTTTATTTATTTAAGATCATGAACATAATTTGCAGTCTTTCCTCTGCTTCCAGTGGCTAGCTCAAGTACAATAGCAAAATGGCAATTTTGCATTAATGTAAAAAAGGCACATTCATGAATTGGTCCTAAATTGAAATAAATGCAGTGAATGAAGAGCACCCTGTTAGACCCTGCATGAGATATGTTCCCATTTTATTACTCATAATTATATATTTTTTTATTTTATTTTTTTAATCTGAATTTACAAATACAGCTAAACTACTTATTTGGGTTTTTTGGCTACAATACAAAATGCAACAAAGTGAAATAACTGGATCCTGTTACTATGTCTTTCCAAAACATACACACACACACACACACCTGAGCTCTTGCTGGGCAGCAGTTGTGTCCAATGTGTCCTCCAGTTCTGTCCTCAGAGCCTCCAATTCCTCGCCAAGATCCCGTCTCTGCTTCTCGGCCCTCTCTCTCATCCCTCGTTCATTCTCTACCTCTTCCTTCAGCTCAGATACTTGAGACATGGCCTCCCTAAGAGCCCGCTGTGCCTCCGCACGTCGAGCCCCCTCCTCCTCCAAACTAATGCACCCACAAACACACAAAATAGATGATTTGAAGATGATGAGTCCAGCAGCCTCTGTGTAATCCATGTGTGTGTGTCTGTGTGTGTTTACCGTGTCTGTAGTGTGGTTATCTCTTTCTCTCTGTTAGCCAGGCTGCCTCTGAGTTCTGTAACAATCAGACCCATTTCAGCGAGCTGCTCTTGGGCCTCGGCTGCCTCACCCTCCATGCGCCTCCTCCATTTCTCCTGCTCAAGACGGCTCTGCTCTTCCCGCTTCAGGCGCTCTGATGAAGAAGCCATGTGAGTAGGCAAAATCAAAAATAAAATCACTGATAAGGATTCTGCATTCATGGTGTATGCTAAAGGAAAAATTACTGTTACCTTCTAGGTCAGCGATAACAGCTTCCTGTTTGTTCTTGAGCTTGTTGAGGCTCTTCACTTTTTCCTCCTCTTCAGTCAGTTGGTCAGCCACCTCATTCAGCCTTTCCTCCAACTGCTTTTTCTCCTGATAAGAGAAGGAGAAACAGACATGGTAGAGGAGGAGGAGAGCAGAAGGGAAGCCATCACTAGCCAAGCCACGGTAACATAAGCCTATAAATATAGCAAGGCTAATTTAAAAAGAATCATTAAAAGTGCATTTTAGTGCAAGGATTGTCAGAAAAGCATAGTCTTTTAGAGTAGCATAGTCTTAAAGAGTATAAATTAAGCATGACTCCTCGTCCTGACTGACTGGATGTTTATATATTGTTTGGAATTTAGTGGTGTAGTGGGTAGCATGGCTTTTTCAGTATCACACATTCACATCGGTGTCTTAGGTTTGAGCCTCAGCTTGAACATTTGCTTTTCCCCCTGTTTGCAGCCTGGAGACCACAATAAAGACCAGAGTATTTTTCTCTGAGAAATTATTTTATTGACAGCTAGGCAAATACGACAAGAATGTTGCCAAATAAAAAACTATGTCTTCAATAAAAATCACTGACCCCACCTTATTCAGAGCCAGCCTGGATAGAGACTATAAATACTAAAATGCTGATTAGTTAGTTCATATTATATCCAACCTACACACAATAAGAGCACCGCTTAAGCCGTAAGCACTTAAACTGGAGAGAATATTAGGGTTCTATTAAAAGTGTTGGAAATGAATGCATAATGCACAGTTTTCTTTCATTATTCCCTATTCTGCACTATTTACTCAAAGATGTAGTAATATGCATTTTTTCTTTAAGACCTTGTTCAGTCTGTCTCTCTGCTCGGCAGCAGTCATGGTCTCATTCTCCAGACTTTTCACTTTGGTTTCTAGAGTAACTTTCTCCAGCAGGAGCCGCTGCCTCGCCCCTTCCTCCTCCTCCAACTGCTCTTCTAAATCCTGAGAGGGAGGGAGAAATGATTTAGGAACACATCATGAACAGCACAGCCTTCAGACTGATAGAAAACAGTAGTACACACACCTGTACATGTTGCTGCATTCGTTTTTTCTCATTGGCTAGCTGTGCACCCCTCTCTTCCTCTTCCTCCAATCGGCCCTCAAGTTCCCCCAGAACCTCCTCCAGCTCCTGCTTACGGCTGGCCAGCCGTGCTCTCATCTCCTCAGCCTCGGCAAATAACTCCGCCTCTGCCTGAAGCTGGTCTGTGAGGACTGACTTCTCTTCCAACAGCTGACAGGTGATAGATAGATGGAATACAGCAAAAAGAAAGCTATAACAGTGAATATAATTGTCTGAGCAGTGATTAAACCTATAGATCATGGGTCATCAACTGTCAGACCATGGTCTGGATGTGGACCTAAAAAAGTATTTCAGCTGACAGAAATGAGTACTTGATAAACACCATAGCAAAGTCAATACCTATATGAAAAAAACCAGATGTAGTCAAGTCAATTCAAGTATATCATTTACACAGTAAGCCAACACACACACACACACACACACACACATATATATATATATATATATATATATATAAATACATATGTGTGTGTGTGTGTGTGTGTGTGTATATATATTGTCGCGACGGACAGCCTCGTGCCAAACACACCATCAGCCGGAAGGACCGTCACGGTGGGGCGGGACCGTCGACGCTACACCGGCCGGTGATTGGGGAGTCCGTCAGGGAAATTCCACCACTCAGGCGACGGCGGAAGAGGATAAAAGGACGCTCTTCCGCCCGTGCAAGGAGAACGGCTAAGAGACAGACTCCGTGCGCGCTCTTCAGCAGCATAGAGGCACTCCAACCTTTAGCACGACGGTATCCTCTCGCTAATCTCTTTCTCTCTCTCTCTCCTTCTCTCCCCGAAGTTGCAAGTGCGGACGAGACCGCCGGGTAGTGAGATCGCGTTCGACGGTGGATGACGGCACGGGAAACCCACACACACCTCTCGGGAACCCCGACACGCCCTCGAGAACGTCACAACGCCAGCCACACCCCCATAAAACCCCTCACACTCACACACACTCACCTCCTCACTACAGACAGCTCCCACACAGACAAATAAAACCCCCGTTTTGACTGAAACCTGTCTCTTGTGGGTCTGTGCTCCGCCCTTCCCCGGGCTAATTCCCCTACAATATATATATATGTGTATGTATTGGCTTATTGTGTGAATGATAAACTTGAATATATATATTTATTTACACACACACACACACACACACACACACACTGAAATACTTGTGGTGACAAGGGACAAGGAAGCTGTTCACATAAGGTCACGATCTCGCTGGCAGATGGCGCTGCGGCGGCGATGTGCACGGAGAGCCGGAGGGTGCGTACGTGCATGAACCAGAGCGAGCACATGCTCGCGAGTTATGTATGAACTATGGAGACTTTGTTTACAACGGACATGTGCGTTTGTTTCTGTTTTGTCTCCTCCTTGTTTAGTAATTGGTTGTGTTTCGAGGGTGTGTATTGTTTGTTACCAGCTGTCTGCGTTTAAGGTAAATGACATTTGTTATTTAAACCCTTCGTGTTGTTGCGCACTCCGCGCAGTATTAAATGAGTTAAATGGGTAATGGTGCCACACGGTAGTGTTTCCATGCCTGTTCTAGTTTCGTGTTTCATGCCTCAGTTCTAGTTAAATGATAGATGAGTAAATGTTCAAATATGTAATGGTGCCACGCGGTAGTGTTTCCATGCCCTGATCTGGTTTCATGTTTCACACCTCGATTCTAGTTAAATGTGTAAATGTGTAATTGTGCTAAGCGGTAGCGTTTCCATGTCTTGTTCTAGTTTCGTTTTTCATGCCTTAGTTCTAGTTAAATGATAAACAAGTCTACGGTTATGTTAGTGCTAACTACGTTGATGCTAAGCAGTCGTGTCTTCGTGTCATGTGTTTGTTCCATGCTTTAAATCTAATTTCATGTTTAAGACCTCGAATATATCCTTTCCAGTTTAGGCCGCGATTTCTGTTTGTTGAGCTCTGGTGTGTAAATAAAGACTTTCATCTGCAATTGCTTCCGTTTAGAGTCCAATTAACCATGGAAGCAGCAGGAGAGCATCAAGACGGTAGATACACGGATTACTGGCCCCGTTTCTTGTCAGTGCAGTTCTTTCAGAGGACCGCCGCCGAACTCCCGCCAGAGACATCGGGATTGGGGAGCTACCCGATGATGTTCCTCTGCCAATACCAGGTGTATTTCTGTCCTGTCCCACCGAGGAAGCTGTCCCGCTGTCCTTCCTGCCAAGGAAGCTGTCCCGCTGTCCTGTTCCGCTGAGAAAGCTGTCCTGCTGTCCTGTCCACTGAGGAAGCTGTTTGTCCCGCCGAGAACGTCGCCACGCATTCCAGGTCCAACAGAGGACG
Organism: Ictalurus furcatus; assembly: GCF_023375685.1. Lineage (NCBI taxonomy): Eukaryota > Metazoa > Chordata > Actinopteri > Siluriformes > Ictaluridae > Ictalurus > Ictalurus furcatus. Next base: position 17,159,450 of record NC_071255.1, on the reverse strand, counting down.
TCACCCCCCGTTCCAGCCCCGCTGAAGTAGGGGTTCCGCCTGTCTGCTTCATGGCAGAGGCCACTCAGTCTCCTGGTGCAGCGAAGGACAGGTTACCCAGGGGACCAGGACCGCCATTGGAGGGGAGTGTTCTTTGGACGGGGGTTCTGACATGATCTCGCCGGCAGATGCTGCTGCAGAGGCGATGTGCACGGAGAGCCGGAGGGCGTGAGCGTACACGAACCAGAGCGAGAACATGCTCACGAGTTATGTATGAACTATGGAGATTTTGTTTACAACGGACATGTGCGTTTGTTTCTGTTTTGTCTCCTCCTTGATTAGTCATTGGTTGTTTTTTGAGGGTGTGTATTGATTGTTACCAGCTGTCGGCGTTTAAGGTAACTGACATTTGTTATTTAAACCCCTAGCATTGCTGCGCACTTTGCGCAGTATTAAATGAGTTAAATGGTTAATGGTGCCACGAGGTAGTGTTTCCATGCCCTGCTCTGGTTTCATGTTTCACGCCTCGGTTCTAGTTAAATGTGTAAATGTGTAATTGTGCTAAGCGGTAGCGTTTCCATGTCTTGTTCTAGTTTCGTGTTTCATGCCTTAGTTCTAGTTAAATGATACATGAGTAAATGTTTAAATGTGTAGTGTGCCACGTGGTAGTGTTTCCATGTCCGGTTCTAGTTTCATGTTTCGTGCCTCAGTTCTAGTTAAATGATAAACAAGTCTACGGTTATGTTAGTGCTAATTAACTTGATGCTAAGCGGTCGTGTCTTCGTGTCGTGTGTGTTCCATGCTTTAAATCTAATTTCATGTTTAAGACCTCGAGTATATCCCTTCCAGTTTAGACCGCGATTTCTGTTTGTTGAGTTCTGGTGTGTAAATAAAGACTTTCATCTGCAATCGCTTCCATTTAGAGTCCATTCGTAACACATAACAGAATATATAGACACCAACAACACACACCCTAGGGCACATAAGACGTACTCACATGCACACACAGGGCAAGAGCATAGAAAAATAATTTTTAAAAATCTACAATACAATAAACAATATGGAGTTCAGTGACTACATTTCTAAACATGAACCTGCTCTATTTCTGTAGCAGATTGTCTGTTGTGGTTTATCCAGTGACTTGCATTTATATCAATTAAGGCAAGAGCCTTGCTACAGGCCTTTTACAGACACAGCGTTTGAGGAAACTGTTGCCATGGTTTGTTAAAAAAACAAAACAAAAACAGAATATTTAAACGTGAATGGACAAAGTATACATTTATTCTCCCTTCCTCAAATTCAGAATAGATGTCTTTCATATTTTGAGTCTGTGTTAATCAAAAGTGATATTGTGAAGCACCATTATGAATTAAAATATACCAAACTGTCTCATTTATAGCGTAAACTAATTATAAATGTATGGACGTTTGTAAGCAAGAAGTTTTACGTAATTGGACCTTCACAAATTTTAGTTAATACCCTTGTCTATAAATGATTCAGAGCTTTGAATACAGGTGTAATGATGAATCCGGGTGGGTAACTCAACCCTGAATACCGTACTAATTTAGCTCATTTAAGCAGTAGTTGTCAAGACTGGAACAATTGGGACACAGAGGAGAAAAGAGAGAGGAGTGAAAGAGACATGATAACTTGTTGTACCTGTTGGTGTTTCCTCTCCAGTTCTACATAGTCATGCTCCACTTTGCTCAGGTTATCTTTGGCTTTCTGAAGCTGTGCCTCTCGAGCCTGAATTTCCTCGTCTTGACGAGTCACCTGCAGCAGCGGCTTCACCTGGGCACAGACATAAAATGTAAAAAGCCTAAGTAACTAATCCTTAACAGTGGAGTAAATTAAGCACTTGTTCTGGATAAACAGTGTATGAAAATTATGAAATGTTATCCTATATCCTTTTGACTCGTATTGACAATATGAATACTTGTGATCCGTTGCAGTATGACGCAGTGATCACAAAACTGTGGACTGGTGCTAACTGTGCTGTTTATTACCTTGGTGAAGAGTCTCCACCACTGCCAGTTGCGTAGCTTCAGGTAGGCAGCACAGTTTCTCTGCATCACACGCAGTGCACTTAGCTGCTGTTGCTTCTTCTGGAAAGCTCTAACAGAAGAATAAAGCATTTAATGCAAATATGCCAAAATCAAAATATGCTAAATAAAACTCTTATTAATATTGTCATGATGCAATATTGTAAATACTCCCATTTTTTAAAAAAAATTCTACAAACCAACCAACAAACCCGAAGACACACCTTCTAGCAAGGTATCCACGTGCAGCACTTTGAAATCGGATTATGGTGTCAGTGATTTTCAGATCTCTCTCTTCCTCCAGGTGTGCCAGCACTCCAGCTCGGAAAAACACTTTACTCTGCCCCACCCGGAACAAATTCCCGTCCAGCTCCAGAGCCCTGATCTGAACACAGTTACACAACACTTCCTGTCTTAATAACAACTGTACAGCACAAAAACACAACAGCCATAAATTCCTTTACATTGAGTAGATCTACACTAAAGGTTTTAATTCTAGCACTCACCATAAGCTCAGAGGCCTGCTTTCCATCCATGAAGGTACGAGGTATAGCATTGGGAGTCAGTATCTCATACCTAACAGACAGCAGCAAGGTTGTAAGAGGATGTAATAAAGAAGCTTTTCCTAGAGCTTTTCAAAGATTCTACTTGAAAACAATTAGCCCACTCTCATTACACTCATATAATGTAAGTCATTTTGTAAAGAGAGAGAGAACCTGAGCAGGACAGCCTGAGTAGGAGTCTGAGGAGAATCTAGGTGGCTGTGCTCACACAGTCAAGCAGAGAAACACACACAGACCTTTGTCTGAACTCCTGGAAGGGGATACGGTTGGGGAAGCCTTGTCTGCAGATTCTGATCCCCTCCAGCACTCCATTACATCTAAGCTGATCCAAGACCAGGTGAGGGGTCAACTTCCCTGCCTTATAAGAGAGAGAGAGAGAGAGAGAGAGAGAGAGAGATGCAGAGTTAACATTACATGTGTGATATGTAAGGAACACACAATAGGGTGTGCTGCTATAGGAAAATAATCCACAATGGGGTAGTGTGATGTGGGCCGATGCCAAGTGGATATACTATTACCAAATTATTATTATTATTATTATTATTATTATTTTATTCCTCTTTGTCAACTGTCTTTTAAAAATTTTGTTGTACCCTCTCTTGTCTGCCCTGAAGACTCTCCCATGGCTGAAAGCTTACTGATGCCTTAAATAAATGTAAAAGAAACACCTCCTTACAGAAAGAGCCCACCATATCAATAATGATATGTTTTTTCTTGTTACATAACAGCATGTTTTTAATGTGGTATTAAATGCCACTAGGAATGAGTTGTTACTATAGAAACAGCAACATACAGTTATGTGAAAAAATAAGCACATAACCACTCATGTCAATTGTTGGCTTTTTTTGACATATTTGGACAAGCAAACATTTGATCCTCTTTGAAACAGTGCCTATTAATAAAGTTGATACACTCTATCAAATGACACATAAAATTTACCTTTTGTAGTAATTTTCACAATTTAAATGAACAAAAAAGTCACATGGAGATCAGTCACATGGAAAAAGAAAGTACACCTTCAAATCCATAAAATTAGAATCAGGTGTTGAAGATTGGGTGCCAGTGATTAGAAGCTGCTTAGGGAGTGCAGGTGGAACAGATCTTATTTATACCCTTCTCAAATCTAGTGTCTGGTGTTCCCTTTGTTATTGAGGTGTGTGGTGTCTTCATACCAAGATATAAAGAGTTCTGTAAGGCCTTCAGAAGAAAAGGTTGTGGATGCCTAGGAGTCTGGCAAGGGATTTAAAAAGATCTCCAAATTATTTGAAATACATCATTACCCTGTAAGATACATATTATACAAATGGTACTGCTTTAAAATGACTGCCATTTGTCCAGGACTGGACGTCCCAGAAATTCAGCCCAAGAGCAGACCGTCTGATGCAAAAAAAGTCTCCAAGAACCCCAAAAATTTCATCAAAGGATCTGCTAGTAAGTCTTGCAGCTGTTGGTGTCAAAGTGCATGCTTCTACAATCAGAAAGATATTGTAGAAATTTGACCTGCATGGGAAGTGTGCCAGGAAAAAGCCTTTTGTAAGACTACAGTTTTCCAGTGAGCATATAGGCAAAGACCAGGCTTTTTCGAATAATGTGCTCTGGAGAGGTGAATCAAAGATAGAGATGTTTGGCCACAGTAACAGCAGACATGTTTGGCACAGACCAAAGACAGCTTTTCAAGAAAAGCGCCTCATACCAACTGTGAAGCATGGTGGTGGAAATGTTATTGTTTGGGGTTGCTTAGCTGCCTCAGGGACTGGACAGCTTGCATTTAATGATTCAATTATGAATTTTGCATCATATTTTATCTTTAAGAGTGCTTAAAAATAATATAAGGCCATCTGTCCAAAAGTTGAAACTGAACTGAAAGTGGACCTCTCAACAGGATAATGATCCTAGGCACACTAGCAAATCCACCAAGGAATGGCTCAAAAAGAAGAAATGGAGGGTTATGGAATAACATAAGTAATAAGGAAAGGGAAATTTAATCACATCACATATTTCTAAAGTTAAAAAATGTTATGTTAAAATATATTTGTAGAAATTATTCCATGTTTATAATCAACATTCAATTAACCACATCTTTTAAACATCTCTCTCACCCTCTTCTCATGGTTGGGGATGATGCAGCGCAGGAAGTTGGGGTTGGTGTTGCGTAGTGTGGCCATTAGTTTGGTCAGTGACTCTTTGTACAGTTGTCCAACTGTCCGGAACATTCCCTTCTTTGTCTTCAGCCCAGCTGCTCCAAACGTCACCGGCCCACTGCTCTCTGCCAGACCTCCAGACGATACCTGGTCCAATCCCACAATCCTTTCCACTAAGCAGGACAAACAACAGGTCGATATTTGATAAGGCAGAAGGATAGAATTTCCTTGCAATGCAAAAACCCCAGCAATCTTACAAATATTCCAATTATGCTGTAAGCTTATAGTTTATAAAATTGAATGCATCAGCATAAGCCATAGACAAATAAGCCAAAGCTACATGCATGAACTTTATCACTATATCAGTACAACAATAAGGAAGCCCAGTATGTTCATTTAAGGAGCATGCACATCCAGCAAGAGCAGCAACATTAGTAAATGAAAACAAACAACAAAACAAAAACAAAAACAACAAAAAAACAGACAGTACATTCATTTAGTTTAAAAATACCAAATCACTGTACTGAAACATTTGGCTAGAGCGTTAAACTTTTGGTTGTCTGGCAAAATACACATTTACATAAAAGTCAAGTCATTGTAATGGTTTCAAGATTTAAATATATTACAATTATTTGGAATTTTTTACAAGTAATTTATAATTTAAGTGGGAATTCTGCATATCCACGAAACACAAGGGCATGAAAGACACTACACAAGCAGAAACTAGATTCAATCACACACTGAAATGGGATCTCCAAACAAAACCAGTGTGTATACTATAGAAATGCTATAGTATGACTGGGACTAGAACTACTACTCAGCACAGAGTACAGCACACATACATACACACACCTTGGGCACAACCAGAAAAAATAAAAAAGGGAAAAGATGAGAGATGATGCAGACCTAAATGGACACAATACACACAGTACAAGATAAGTGAAATGAGTGAGAGGGACACAGACATGGGAGGATAAACCTACTGCCGTCAGAGCCATTAGTCTGCAGGGAAGCATAGGAGTCAAAAAAGTAGACACGAGGAAGTGTCTGAATATCTGAGGGAAGGAATAAGACAGAAGAGAAAGAGAAGAGAAGAGCAGAGACAAAGTACAAAAGAACAGGGGATGAAGAAGAAGACACACACACACAGAATATTAATACATCAGAGTAAGGAAATAAATGTAATATTAGTTTCTTAGTCGTTATTAGTGAGAAAAATCATTTCAGGGCAGATTTTATTCAGTTTACTAGAACATCACTGTCACTTTGTCACACAAACACACATCTCCTCACCCTCTCTCCAGAGCTCTGATATGAAGTGGTCAGATGACTGATGTAGAAGAGATGCTACATTATCATTCAAAGGATCCATGTTCTTCACTAACCACTCGTCAGCCTTGTAGTTCACCTGGAATGAACAAAAGAAACAGACAGATAAAGAGACAGAGAGAAACTAAAGTCGATTCTAGTCCTGAATCTAATCTCTGCTGAAGACAAATGGAAAGTGGCTGAAGAAGGAATAAGATAAGACCTTGCCAGCATAGTGGATTATAGAGAAATCTGCCTCTTCACGGAGCTGCCGTGGCCTGAAGAACTTGGGATGCGTGCCCTGCTCAGTCGACAGCTTATCGACAAACGATCGATCTGTTGCCCGTGGAAACCAACATTCTTCATCCAACAGTGCTAACACGCCGGGTGGATGGGCCTGTTTAAACAAACAAGCAACAGTAAAGAACAGGGATGAGCATATAAACTTGTGATTTGAATGACAGCAGGCACTATCGAGTGCTGTAAAAATGAGTCCTAAAACCCAGAAATAAATGAGCATTTTGCACTTCCGGTTCCATTGTCCCAAAGTCAGTGTGTTTTTTTAATGGGTTTTTGGTTAAATACCTGAAATAAGGTCTGTGGTTAACACAGATACAATATAAAATACATCACTAATACCCAACTAATGACTTTGTTACGATTTTATGTGTCTTGAAAAAGGTGGTTGTTAACAAGTGGCTAAATGGGACTACAGAGGTTGTCGGGGACATTAAACGTCATCACGGCGAACAGGAAATCTCATCTACTACAGCCTCGTTGTGTTTATACACACGCTCTTGCAAACTATTCCAACTCAAACTTTCCAACTTGTAGATTTATCAATTTATAGCATTTTCCAATTGTAGTGTTTTTTAAATAAAGATTGAAAGAGTTGTAAGAAGCGTAGCGGTGGTGACGTTGTGACGTTCAAGTCATGTGACCATGGTGTAGTTCGTTTATAGCCTAACATTAGCTTTTTATTTCTGGCGATTGTATTTTGGCTTCAAAATTCATAAACGTTGTGTTCATTTGTGAAGATTATCTTGATGAACAAAATGTGTAAGAATCATAAACTTTTGTTGGTCACAGAGCTTATTTCTGCAATAATCCAAAAGCCAAAGAAAAAAATTCTATTTGTTTTTTGCCTATGGGGACCAGGGTGATGCCAACTTTCGGGTTGGCCTACAAGAATATGTAATTTTTGCTGCACTCTATTGTCTGAGCTGTGCTGTTACAGAAAATTTATAAACACTTCCTGACCAATTAGATTCAAGAATTCAACGGCGGTGTGTTATAATAAAGAATATTAATAGTCACCAGTCATTTGAAAAGAATGTGAAGTAAATAATATCTAACTGAATTGATTGATCAATCAGTTGATGAAAATATAAAATCTTATATACAGTGACATGTTGCCTTACACATCCACACCCACACCCACACACACTTACCGGTCTCTCAATAAGGTCGATGCAGGGCTGCAGGTCGAGCCCAAAGTCGATGAAGTTCCACTCAATGCCTTCGCGTTGGTACTCCTCTTGCTCCAGCACAAACATGGTATGGTTAAAAAGCTGCTGCAGCTTTTCATTGGTGTAGTTTATACACAACTGCTCAAAGGAGTTCAGCTGGAGAAAATACAAGAGAACATAAGAAAAAAGGAGAAAGAGCTCAACTTTTTAACTTTCCGTATGGAAATAGATGTGAATGATCTATTTCAGTGTCTGGTGTCTTCACCTCATCATCAGTCTTACCTGAAAGATCTCAAACCCAGCGATGTCCAGGATGCCGATGAAAGAGGCTCCTTGTCGCTGTCTGCGGTCCAGAGCTCGGTTGATGCGGTGCACTAGCCAGCGGAACAGGCGCTCATAAGTGGCCTTCGCCAGAGCCTCCACCGCAAAGTCTGCCTGAACACACCCAAGCGCAGAAAATAAAATTCAAATCAGACAATCACAACCACCAAACACACGTACATTATCACGCTCACGCACCTGCTCCTTGGTCTGTGCCTTCTGCACATACTCGCGGCTCACTTTGATGCGGGGAGTGAGAATTGCTCGACTGAACTCCAGCACACTGATGCCCAGCAGGTGGCACAGTTTCTGTGCAGCTGTATCGTCAGGCATAGATGCCTGGTCCGAGTTCTTCTCCTTCTGAAAGCTGATGTTCCCAAACTGCAGCACGGCAGAGATCACCTTCAACATGGCTGAGAGGCAAAAATAGGAATTAGATAGTGGAAACAAATGGCATTCTTATGTTATCTTCGGAAATCTGTCCTCAACAGGATGGTTATGCAAAGTGGAGCTACTGTTGAGTGCAAAAGTGCAAAGTGCAAAGTGGAGCTACCATCTCAAAGTTGATTTTTATCAAATAACTGCACAACCCAAAATGTTTTATTATTATTGCACCATGGCAATTTTCCATCTGCTGTCTTTCTGACCAATCAGAATAGAGAATTCAACAGCTCTGTGGTATAATAATTTTTAAAACATTTAGATTTATATAGTCAGTTTTCGCTTCATTAAATCACCTGTTTTTTTTTTGTTTTTTTTTAAATATTTGATTCTATCAGTTTTCTACACAGACATGCTTTTCCACAGTGAATTGGCTCTTGAGTCACACAAATGTGTTTGTTTATTTATTTATTTTTCAGGTAGTTTTAGAAGCAATATTTCTTCTTTATATTATTCATAGGGGATTTGTGAAGAGCCTCTGTTTCTTGTACTTACATGTGCACTCCTCTTGTGTAAAACCCATGATGCTCATGGAGTCCATGGTCTGAGTGAAGTTCTCAGCGTCACTCTGACCTGGAACAGGAATTGAACCCCCACACAAGAAGCGATACTGATCTGCACTGCCCAGGAGCAGCTCCGCTACACAGACAGTACAGGAACATATGGTTAAAATAAATAAATAAATAAATAAAAATCTATCTGTACTGAAAGAGTGGAAGTTTGACTGTGTGTGTGTCTGTGTGTTCTTACCTCTCATGGCCTCAGAGGCTCCACAGAGTAGCTGGTAGAAAATGTGGAAGGTTCTTTCTTCTTTGGCCTGCCGGATGGCTCGAGACTTCTCCAAAAGGTCTGACACACACACTGGTTAAGGGTACACAGTTAGTGCAAGGAAATACAACACAAATGATCAGGGCAACTGAGACACAATAAGTCAAAAACAAACTGAGGCAAAGTGAATAAAGATAATAAATAATTTGATATTCTTCATTCATTAAAATAATCAAAGGATACAGGTCTCAATGTTGGCACCGACTATGTATCCGGCCACATCAAAATTAATACGGATAAATTTACCCTGAAACAACAGCAAAACATAATTAAAAACTAGTCGCAAAAACACAGTTTTAGCTAGATACAGCATTTCACATATTTGTGTGGATAAAAGAGCCTTACAAATCTAGAAGAATTGTCATTTTTGACAGTCTTGGCATTGCCAAAGGCCTCTAGGATAGGGTTGGCCTGCAGTAGCTGTCTCTCTAGCTCCCCCTACAGGATACAGAGAGTAATGTGTCAATAAATTGAAAAAACAAAACAACAAAACAAAACAAAAAAACCTTATCTGTGCCCCAACACTGTGTGTGATACTGCAAAGCTCCAGCAACTACAAGCTCCAGTATAAACAGAAAACAAGCAAGAGGGAGCAGCCAGCCATTAATTAAGCACTACACACATTTTAGTAATCTATTTTTTATTCAGCTATTATAAATTAATAGCAACTACTATAAATGTGCCTATAATAAAGGTGAACAACCTCAGTCTTTGGATATGTGCACATTTGTGTGTGTGTGTGTTACAGAGCATATACTTTCTGTGGCCGACACTAAAAATAAATCTGACTGAGGCTGAACACCGTTACTGTCCCTGCTAAACTCTGCTAAGGCTACAGTGCCCCCTACAGGAGAACTGCAACGCAGCACACAGTCAAATCATTGCCATCTCCAAACACAGAGTCAGGCCATACTCACATACTGCACACTCTGTTAGAGCACAGCAATAAAGGAAGGGATGAAGTGCAGGAGAAACACAGGGGAAAAAATATGACAGAACATATGTTAAAATAACAGCAAAAACAGAAGACATGTATAAAGGAACATATAAAAACACAAAACAAATGAACCCACATTAAAAAAGTGCACAATGTGGTTAATATGACAATATTGTTTATACACTGTAGATTAGATTTGTGATATTTGAAAACCACCAAAAAGTGCAAACAGCAACCGTTCTGATTCAGTGGGTCCAGCATCTAGTGTACAGTTGTCAAACTCAAGCCCCCCCCCATTGTCAATAGTGTAGCTGGCTACAAAGACATCAGAAAAACATGTGAGTACATGATTGTTATTAGTGGATATTTCCCGGTGTGGTCTCTACGTGAATGATATGAAAGAATACAATTAAGTCACCATTAAATACGGTAAATATGGTAACCAAACTGAGGACCAGAAAGAGCACAAAGTTGTTACATTACAAAATAACCTTTGTAAACAGCTGGCTGTATTTACTGTACAGCAGCAATAGCACAGAAATATGCAGCACTGTGAGCAGATTTTACTGTTTAAAAGTAGACAAAATGCCAAATGAAAAAAAACCCAACAATTTCAATAATTGTAATTTAATTTAATTACCATAAGTAGGATCATAATAAATTTAGGACCATACATTCTATTGCCTAATACTGCATACAGTTAAAAAGTCTGTTAACACAGAAACATCCTACATTCTACTTTAAGAGTGCAAACTGCAGTTTAGAAGTTGCAGGGAAGTGGTGTATCCTACTAAAGAGGACTAAAGAGGAATTTCAAATTTAGCAATGAAGACAACGTGTTGATAAATGTTCTAAAAGAGCTTATTAAGTAAAAACTCCAGTGCCTGTGAGAAGGACAATAATATATCTGATATGACGTTTGGTTGCTAATGGGCTTAAATGTGTGGAAATTAAATATTATTTCATTTTTCTTGTGGTTGAATGTGGCTTCTGTAATGTTGGGAAAATTGGCCTGATTATGCCAACACATCTGGTTTTGAGTTCGACACACATGAATTAGTGAACTTCTGATTCTGTTCGCACTGGTGAAAGAGCAGAGTGTGATATGAATCATAGGGTGTGTTATTTCTAAGATCATGACCCACTTACCCTGTTTACAGTACTACTGCCACGACCCAGAGAACGCGTACCATCCATCTTAAGCACAGAGGAGAAGAGTGGAGAGGATAAGAAAAGAGCAAGAGTGAGCATGAGAAAAGTAAAGAAAAGAAAAGGCACATGTTAATGAAGCAAAGCAAAGGAGGAAAGGATAACTATTAAAAGACCATATGGAGATGCATGAGCTGCTTTTCTTTATTGATATAAAAATAAAAGTGGCAGTAAGAATCATTTGCTGCATCCCAATTCACCGAGCATCCGTCCTAAATTGCAACCAAGATTAGAATTGGAGTGTCCCAAATTGTAGTATGTTGAAGTGAGTATCGCAAAGGTACCCAAAGGATGGTCTACTATTTTCAAAGTGTGAATCCGTGGACACTTTTTCAGCTAATATTACCCATAACTCCTTGCGCGAGGGAGGTGGAGTTTGGTGACGGTTTGCGTCACCGAGGGGTATATGAAATGTGGAAAAATAAATTGAGGATATATTACATTAAATTATATAGTATAAATTATATAAGGAATAATGCATGAAGTGACAGTGTGCGTATCAAGGCAACAACCTTCTCTTCCATTACATGATGTACTTATATAGTCTTTTGCTACACACTCAAATGTATGTACTTTTTCTTCACAAAAAGAGTACAAACTTTTAGTGCATAGTATAAGTAGGCGAATTGAGGCGCAGTGATGTCCCATGTCGTCATTCTGTACTGACCTGCAGAGTGCTGTCCTTGCTGCGGCCAAGAGTACCACTTTTGTGAGAAGATGCCACGTGTGCCAGGTACTGAATCACCTTCTTAGTGTTCTCTGTCTTCCCTGCTCCGGACTCCCCTCTGGAACACAGACACACACACAGACACACGTAAAATGACAACAGAAACATTCAAATAAACACATGCAGACTATGCCTAATAAAGGCTGCAATAAAAACACAGCAGAGCTAAAGGCTACAAAATAAACACTGGCAAGAGATAAATGGCCTTCGTGGAAACTGTCTTTAGTTAGACACTCTCACTGACATGTGCAACACCAAAAAACACAAACAGTGGAGCAAAATTAGCAGCACACAACCAGCAGGAGGAACTGGATCGCTTTATAATATTAGCCAAAGCTTCTATAAAGGCAGCTGCAGCGGGACGAACTCTCTGTAAAAATACAAAAAAACTAAACACGCCTGCCAAAAGAACTCCAAGCACGCCTCATCAACACATCTCATAGAATCTCTGCTATTTTGAAGAGGCAGACAAATGTTTGTGATGTGAGGAGTTTATACTGACTGTAATCGTGCTGTAATAATAACAACCTTTAATACATCTGCTCTACAAGTGTAGGTTATAATACTCACGTGCAAAGAATGGACTGATCTTCTCTGTCTGTTAAACGAGAGGGAGGAAAACAATGAGAGTGAGCATTTTACTGTGAGGACACATCTGTGATAACAAACACACACACACACACACACACACACAGCACTGTTCTAATAAATGGTTTCTTGAAATAGAAGCTGTTTGGATGTACATGTAAAAGCAGTACTTTGGAAAAAGCTCCCATTACTGAACCAACTTTGCTCATTAAGGAAGGCCAAAAGCTTTTAATGCAGTTTAAAGAGTGTTTGTGACAATAACCAAGCCTGCATCTACAAAACAGTAAAGAGGACATTAGTGTTAGTAAAACAAAATTAGACTGTGTCTGTGTGGTAGACCCGTGTAGAAACAACATGGGTGATATTAGTGTCAATGTTTTCAAAAATAAACTCAGTATGGGTTTATCTTTTTCAAAGCGGTTGTCCACACACTGCAACATTGCTGTGATCAGTTATATTGCTAGTGTGACACAAGTAAACCAGGGTGGAGCTGCATGTGGTACCTTGCAACATGCTCCTGTACGCTGCCTCTGATATGGCGTAGATGTGTGGTGGCATCTCGTGACGTTTTTTCCCACGATACATCTCTACGATGGACTCTGTGTAGATGGGCAGATTCTTGTACGGGTTTATGACCACACAAAAGAGGCCTGAGTATGTCTACAGACACACATATACACACACACACACATACACACACAGAGCGAGAGAGAGATTACAAAGAAGGTTCAGAGATAACATTTCTTATAGCTTATACCAAATTCCTTGTGGGTATCCATCCTAACTAAATTTGCATGTGTGTGTGTGTGTGTGTGTGTGTATTACTGTATGTGAAACCTAATCTGTGACACAAAATTCTAAGGTGTCATGAACAAACATCCTGGCAAATGTGTTATGTATGTAACAGTATCTAGCCATATGTAGTGTCCAATAACACTACCCCTATGCAGGCACACAGGACACCCCTGTTGGATATGTTGCATGAGCTATGACAATTTTAGGTTAAGGTCAGGTTGAGCAGGTAACACAAACACAACTAAATGTCACCTCCATAATGTCTGGCATCCTTTTACAGAATGGGTAAATGTGACACTGAAACAACTAAAAAATTTACTTTTCTTCCAAACAAACAAACAAACAAACAAACAAACAAATGAATAAATAAAAACAACAAAAACAAACATAAAAAACACTCAAAGCAAACCTTTTTTTTTTTCTTTAAAAATTGCTCTCAGCATCCAGACAGCAATTTGTTGCCTTTGACCAAATATGAGCGTGCACACACATTTAATATCCATCACTACAGGGAAAACAAAAGAGCTTTTCATCACAAAAAGACAGATGGTTGTTGACATGCACAAGCCACATAATGAATGGTAAAAAAATGTAAGATTGCGAGTATGAATCCCGACGATGCCACAACCAGGGCTAGAAAACAAGGGAGCAAAACTGGGATGGACCGCATTACTCTGTTCCCTGTCAATCACAGTAGCACAAGCCATTCATGGGCATCTGCGAGCTCATGTATGTGGAAGAGGGCAGAGAGCTCTTTTCTCTGTAACACAGCATAAGCAGGAGTTTGAATAGATGTGGATAAATGGCATCATGTGACTCATAGTGTTAGCCCTCACACTTCAAGGCAAAATCCCCAGTATTGCATTAACTCTCTCGGTGCTCATTTGGACATATAAAAACTGCAGGTGTTAATTCAACACGGGATTTTGCTGTGTTCCAACTTAGTAGCTGCCATATGATAGGAGAGAGCTAGCTGGTGAAGTCAAATTGTCCCCAAATGTTTAAGCTTAAAATATCACTTATTGTGTATGTTCATTCATCTTCTGTGCGTGTTCTATTCTGGTCAGGGTCACAGTGGATCGGGATCCTAGGAACAGTGGGCATGAGGCAGGAATACACCCTGGGCACCATGCACACACACACACAAAAACACACACACACACACACACTCATACACACACACACACACTCATACATACACACACTCATACACACACACTCATACACACACATACAACACACACCCATAGAAACACACGCCCATAGAAACACACACACACACACACACAGACACACAGACACACACACACACACATGCACACAATAACACCTAGGGGCAGTTCTGAATAGTCATTCCACCTACCAGCATGTTTTTGTGTGGTGGGAGGAAACTGGAGATCCAGGAGGATACCCACAGAGACCCACAGAGACACAGGTAGAACATGTAAAGCACCATGCTTTGGGAGTTTCCTCTGGGTACTCTGGTTTCCTCCCCCAGTCCAAAGACATGCACTGTAGGCTGACTGGCATTTCCAAATTGTCCATAGTGTACGAATGTGTGTCTGATTGTGCTCTGTGATGGGTTGGCACCCCGTCCAGCTTGTGCCCCGAGTTCCCTGGAATACGTTCTAGGCGACCCCGCGACCCTGTGTAGGATAAGCGGAATGGAAAATGGATGGAAATTCTTTTTGCTAATTTTTATGAAGGGTGTCAATAATTCTATAGTTCAATGTATGTTTTAGGAAATCTCTCTGAATAAAGTTCACATTTGATCTTGAAAAAGTATCCCTGTGTTACATTTCACACAAACACACACACTTACATAGATCAGTCCTGAGTAATAACGTTCTCTCAGGTTGTGCAGGACAGAGGCCTCGTTAAGGCAGGTGAGGTCAGCCATGTCCTCCACTTTACTGAAGCGAGGAGGGTTCATTCGCTGAAGCTCCTCCCGCAGTAATGTCAATTTCCGGCTGCTGTCTGTAAGCTCCACCTCCACCTCATCGCCTCGCTCCTCACGCACGCTCGCAGACTGGAAAAAAAGGAAGGAAAAAAAAAAGCGCACATCACAATGCTGTAGACAAATTTGTCATCCTTTTGCTGAAATCTGCTTCCTCATCACACAACACACACACACACACACACACACTCTCTCTCTCTCTCTCTCTCTACATCAATGCTCAGTAATTTGATGACTGATGACTGCTTGAAGGGAATACTAATTCATCACCGGATGTGTGTGGGCCTCGTCATGCAATGATGACAATTTATTTTTTTGGTTGTCGTCCGGTCATGTGCTGTCTTTTAGTGTGAACACGGTGCACAGCCTGCTCTCTCTCTCTCTCACATACACACACACAAGAGAACAGTGCATATATTCATGTTGACAGAGACAGGCAGCCTATGGAGGAGTATGTTTGGGAGTGAGAAAGAATGACAGAGATATACTGAGATTGGGAGAGAGAGTGCGAGTCTGTGTGAGCCAGACAAAAGGAAGGAAGAAGGAAAGAAAGAAAGAAAGAAAGAAAGAAAGAGGGGAGAGTGTTCAGTGCAAGGCTACATGTTATGGACAGAAATAGCATATTGTGATTAGATTGCTTCACATTGTGTCTGTAACACACCTTACAAAACTGTAAACCATGTCAAAGGATTAATGAAGACTTGCACTGATCTGAACAAAATGAATTGTTTTCTTTAGATTAAGCCAGCGATTTATTAAAACATGCCTTGGAAACGCAGAGATGAAAATAATAATAAATTGTGGTCAGATTTCTCATTTGCATATTGAAGGATTCTGTGCACTGCGAACATCAAAATTGTGATAACGATGATGAACATCTACTGTATATATTATGCAGCACTAAATCAGTGTTTAATTTAGTACAGCTATACTCTAGATACTCTCTCTCACTATCTCTCTTTCTCTCTCTCTCTCTTCTTTCTCTGTGCCAACCAGTCACACAGTCACATTCTTTACAGACAACATATTAAAGCAAGGCTTCTATCATGCTGCTGTTTAGCATTCAGTGCTGCAGGCTCTCTGAGAATATTGCTCTATTCATAGATAGCTGTATCAGAGCTGTGGCATGCTGCTGAGGAACTCTGTCACTGAAGAGCCCAGAGGAGGTTATGAAAGTACAACATTACAAAAGAGAATGTTCAGGAATGGAACAGTGGATTTAGTTTTTACTCAAAACACACACACTTCTATCAGAACATGATATTATGATAACATGATGATCTAACTGAACATTTAGGGTGAGATTTTAGATTTTAGCTTGAAAACAAAACCATTTATGAAGCATAACATGCCAGTCCTAAAAAAAAGCATGCTGGCACAGGATGCTTTTTACATCTTGGGCCTGTTAGGAACGTCTCTGCTTAGTTACCCCACGTCTCCTCTCACCTCAAAGCCGTGTTTCTCAGAGGGAACCCAGACAAGCCTCTTGGCCGCCCAATCAGCTTGGCTGGAGGCAGAGAATACAGTGGTGGGTGAGCTTGGCCCTGCCTCCATGGAGAGGAAGCGTGTGACATCATTAGCGCTGCCTGCTGCTGACTTAGCCATGGCTATGTCCCTGTTAAAGAAAGAGAGAGGGTGGGTGTTGGTTTTGTGGGAGAGTATAGTTAGAAAACATATGTGCAACCTTCTCATAAATGTTTTATTAATTTAAAGAGAAAACAAACTGTCTTTTAACACTCTTTTCTCAATCCTTCTAAAGCTGTCCATCATCCCATACAGCTTCCACAATAAATTCCTAATTTATGAGTTCAATTGTTTGCATGATTACTTACAATTACAGAATAATTTGAGATGTAAATGCTGGCCATCTGCTGTGGTTGGCATGAATTCAGATATGGCCTGACTTTACAAATACAAAAAGAAGCTGCTGATTATACTTGGATGGATGGGCAAAGGTACATCAGAATATACACTATCGGTCAAAAGTTTAAACACACTCATTCTTTATTTTTATCCCAATTCCCCAATCCCCCCCCCCCCCCCATTTTGGAATAATAATAAAGTCACAAAACTCTGGAGTAACACAAGTGGAACTATGGGATTTATCCATCCATCCATCCCTCTTCTACCGCTTACTCCTTTTCAGGGTCACGGGGAACCTGGAGCCTATCCCAGGGAGCATCGGGCACAAGGCGGGGTAGACCCTGGACAGGGTGCCAGTCCATCACAGGGCACAATCACTATGGGAATTATGTTGTGTTAAAAATCCAAAATAAAGTTAAATAATTCAGTATTTTAGCATCTTCAAAGTAGACGCTTTTTTTGCCTAGAATTTCCAGAAATGTATTCTTGGCATTTTCTCAACCAATTTCTTGAGGAATCTCCCTGAGATGCTTTTTAAACAGTATTAAACACCTATACTGGACACTTATTGGCTGCTTTTCAGAATATTTCTCTCCAAGTCATCCGTTTAGAAAAAGATTTTTTTGTAAATAAAATGTTAGTTTTCTAATGAAAAAAATTAATATGTTGGCACAATTATATTTTTGTCTACAACACCGATTTCAAACATTTAATCATACACCTTCAGAGCAAAAGATTTTTAAGATTATGATAAACATTTCAGTGTCTCCAAACTTTTGACTGGTAGTTTATTTTGATACACAATACTAAATACCGGGTTAGCACATTTGCCTTCCACCTCTGGGGTTGGTGATTCGAATCCCTGTTCTCACCGTGCTTCCGGCTTTTCTCTGGGTACTCCGGTTTCCTCCCCCAGTCCAAAAACATGCAGTGATTGGCATTTCCAAATTGTCCGTAGTGTATGAATGTGTGTGTGATTGTACCATGCGAAAGGTTGGCACCAGCTCCAGGGTGTTTCCCTTGCCTTGTGCCCTGAGTTCCCAGAGTTAAGAAACATCCCTGTGTAGGATAAGCGGAAGGATAAGCGGAATTTCGTATGGAATACGAAATACCCCAAACATATATTCACAAAATATCAGCAATTTACTGTACTGCAGTTATGCTGCTGTTGACAGGTGTATAAACTTAGGTAGGTTACTGGCAACTTTTAATTTAAATTACTCATTTACTGTAAGATGTAAAGCTCTCAAAAATGACACTTTTATTTCCTTTACATTTATATGAAATTCTATACATGTGCCCTTCAATGTTCAACAAACCTTTTTTCCCCAGCATGCTTCTTGAATTTTCAAGAGGATACACTACTACTTAACAACAAAAAAGGTTTTTAGTCAAGTACCTCACTAAGGGTCATCCAAGGTACAACAGCAATTGTAGCTAGCACAACTTGTCAGTTGTGCTAGCTAACTCAGTAAAATGTCAGTTAATGTGAACACTTTGTAGATAAATCACCCTAAAAAATATTTTTGGAGAGTCAAATAAGGTGGCTAGCTAAAGAAGCTAAATGGTTTGGAAGTAAGTAAACAGCAAATTAATTAAAAAAGAATAATAATAAAGGTTTGCAGTATGTAAGAAATTAGTTTCAACTAACTTACTACCAGGACAGTTTGAAGATGAAAGGACAATCTTGATGTCACTTCTCTACTGCTTCTGACTTAAAAGAAATGTGAATGACATTGTTGTAGGTAAACATCAGTTTACTGTGAACACTTTCAATACTACAAATATGTCCAGAGTGTGTGTAAGGTTAAAAAAGCACTATATAAGTGCAGACATTTAACATTTACCATTTACCATGTATTAGCAGGAGATCATTGGCACTGCCTGCCAGCTAGAATCCAGCCCCTAGCTAGCTGGGTCATCAGATTCACCTTGCCTCTAGCTAATGCTGAATTTGAGGTGATATCAGAACTTGTAATTCCCTGCCTACAACTGGTAAAAGCCACTGAAAACATCCCCCCCCCAAAAAAAAAACAACAACAACAACAAAACAAAACAACAGCAAAAAAAAACATTTATAAACCCTTAACTAGACTTTTCCCTGTTTACAGAAGGACATTGAATTAACATAGCTGCACACACCACACCGTGAACAGTGCAAAGTCACCCTTCTCTACTTACCAAATTAGTTTATATAAGTACTGGTTTAGATCAATTAATATACCATACTAATCTGACCATACTAATCACTATTTTGAAAAGATAATCATCAACAATTAGAGTTATCATTAATGTTAACCAGTTAGCTTGTTGCTAATGCTACCTGCTATTGTCCACTGTTACTGCTGTGCTGCAATTTCAGTCCAAAATGTTGCTGCAGTTCAGTACCAGTAGCCACTCAGGCCTGTAACTGTTAAAGTGTGGTTAAAGTAGCTTTGTATGAGTTTTATGTACTTTGACAGAGCAAACAAAAGACACGCTTTCAAGGAGGTGTCCATGTTTTTTCCCCAGATCGCACGCCAAACTTATTACGACTTGCAAATTGCCTCTTACAAGCACCACAAATACAACATAACTATATCTTTTAAACTATTAATAAACATCCGGTAACAAGTCACTGGGTTTGTAATATGCTAGATATAAATGAGTCAGTCAAGAGAATCATACCTCCCATTTCCAATTTAAATCAGCTCTGGTGCAAGACCCAGAATCATTCGAGTGCCAGAGTCATACGGTATGAGCCTGAGTTGCATTACGAATACGTGTGTCAGAAATACAGTCCATTCCAGGACACTTGTGTTGGTATGGTTGAGAAGAAAGAAGCAATAATTTGAACATTCTCCTTACACACGTTTTCTTCTTCAGTTACGAAAAGCCAAAATAAAGACAGAGTAAATACACACCTAAAAGTAAACATTCCTTTCATATTGTTAGTCAGGCATAAAGGATGATTTGATATTATCTGTTCTAATTCAGGTGTTTGATCAGCAACTGAGTAGATTACTGTACTGAAGTGGTCATAAGAGCAAGCAGCATCTAATTATTACTCATCAGGTCAGCTTCGAATCACACACGGACAGCAATGAAAAAAAAAGTAAGGGGGAGACATAATATAGAGCTGTTCAGTGAAGGACTCTACATAAGAGATTGACTGACAGATGGATGGAAAGTTAAATGGCAGTATTTATACAGTGATACAGTGTTCTCCAATTGCTGAGGGATTGCTTAAGTGAGAAAAGAGAGGACTGTCATTGGGTGTGTTAAATGTGTGTGTGTGAAATGTTCACTGTGTATGTGCATGCATATGTCTGGGTGAGAGTATAAGAGTGTAAAGGAAACACTTGATGGAATATGACTGATGGTGATGTAAAGTGACAAGGCAGATTAGACAGTAAAGAATAGCAGAGATAGGGCTTTAGATAGGTCCTCATACTGCAAACTAGGCCATCATGAAGGCCCTCTTGTGCATGAGTACAGCTAAAAAGTCTTATTTACCAACAAACATCACTGCGACAGACCATGTAAAGCTACTTTGTGCAATTTCAATTTCACCAAATTCATGTAGTTTTCTGCAAAAGAAGGCACAAAAAAAACTTTGCAAGCTGCATCACAAATTTTTAAATAAGCAGCAGCAAAATCAAGAATTTTTGGCCACAACAATCACAAAAAAACTAAATCAAAATCCTGTATGGACTGAAAAGGGAATGAGCTAAGAGCAGAGATCCTTAGTTGCATGATTTCACACAAATTTGCTTACTAAATGTGTAAACAGTAGCTTATGTCAAAATAATACATCATTGAATTTGAAGCCTGGGGTGGGCTTTTAGTAGCCTGTTATTAGGCATGCTAAATACTGGAAAAAGGGTACTAAACTGTCCCTCTACTTGTTGCTGGCCTGGTATCTTTATATTTTATACCTTTAACATGTATCATTCCTCAAACAAAATTAAGTCAAGAGGCTATCACACGACTTATGCTATCTAGTGAATTTTCAGAGTAACCTCGCAATAGGCAGTTGGGATTTGACAACATATAGCCAACCAACATACAGTCATTTTGATTTGTTTTAGATGTACCTATATTCAACAAGATTTTGGTGGACATGGAGTATTTTTAAACTAGCCAAGTTTGGCATAAAAATTCCAACCCTGTGATTAACTGTCCTGTCTGTTGCTCCTCCGCCATGCATGCTGCAGCGTGATTCCTACCCCAGTGGGCCTCTATTAGCACATGTTGCAATTCACATTTTTGACCAGTAGGTGCAATAATAACACTATGGAGCTATAGTGGGCACAGAGGAGGCTGCCCCACATGATTGCACATGTAGAAAGGCAAGCAAATCAATGGATCAATTGGCTGTCAAATAGAAACCTTTTTTCAAACTGTTAATCATTTTTGCTAACCGTTAAAGAGGTAATTAGCATTTCAATGGAATTTAAAGCATATGGACTTGTGAAGGAGGACTTTATAACGTTTTTCATTTGTTAAACACCTCATATTCACTATATGTCCACATGTTTGTGGACACAAACATCCCATTCCAGATTTAGTCACCCTTTCCTGTTATAATAACCTATACTCTTCTGGGAAGGCTTTCCAATCCTATTTTGGAGCTTGGCTGTGGGGATTTTCGCATTCAACCACATGATTATTAGTGAGGTCAGGCAATGATGTTGGGTGAGGAGGCTTGGGGTTCAGTCAGCGATCCAGTTCATCCCAAAGCCGTTCAATGGGGTTGAGGTCAGGGCTCTCTCAAGTTCTTCTACTCCAACCTTGGCAAACCATGTCTTCATGGATCTTGCTTTGTGCACAGGGGCACTGTCATGCTGAATGAGGTTTGGGCTAGACCTTTTAGTTCCTGTGAGGGGAAATTGTAATGCTACATCATACAAAGACATTCTATAAAAGTGTGTGCCTCAAACTTTGGGGCAATAGTTTGGGGAAGAACCACATATTAATGTAGTGTTCAGGTCTCCACAAAAAATTCTGGCCAGATAGCATATATGCAGGACCCACCACTGAAAAGGTGTGTGCTTGAGATTGCCATCCCAGTGACAAGGAATAGTACAATTTAGTACTTTTTTCCTGTGTACTAACACTAATTGGTGCTGCAGCGTGAAATTTAGGGCATAGCCACTGGCTTTGACAATCCGTGAATACACATGAGCAGGGTGTGCAATGTAGACAATGCCGAGCACCTCATAATCATTCCCATCACTTCCATCAGAGCCAGATACAGGCGCGCGCCTGCGAGCCCATTCCATCTTCTTGTCACGTGGTGGTCATTATAATACCTCAGAGGATTTCACAATGAATGAACACTGGCTTATTCATCAAGAATAGACGGTGTGCATGTATCTATTTTTCTTTTTTTACTTATTGGTTTTCGATTACCTTTATATATATATATATATATATATATATATATATATATGTGTGTGTGTGTGTATATATATATATATATATATATATATATATATATATATATATATATATATATATATACATACACACACACACACACACACACACACACACACACACAACGAAATACATGTTGTCGATATATACAACATAAATAAAACACGATGGCGAATGCCAGTGTATCTCAGGCCACGCGCCCCGATTCGTCTCCGTGGCAACACTGTCTGAGCCCACCAACGCAGACCAAACACACACACACACACACACACACACATACACACACACGAAGTTTAAGCAGAGGTCAGTGCAGAATCTGAAAGAAAGAAGGGAGGGATGGAGTTGAGGTAGGTGGTGTTACCCCTTATGGAGGAGGCTGAAGTCGGTGCCGCGGCAGGAATATCGCATTGTAACAACAGCTTATAACAGCATGTTACCGCTCATTACCCGGACATAAGGGGTCTCTCACTCTTCACACACTATTCACCTTTAAACACACGTTGATGTCAAACCCTTTACTCTCCTTTACAGTATCCACCCAAGCCACAATAGCCTGCATGTCCACAGAGGAACCACACCTCGCGCAGACACAGGTTAGGTGGACACACACACACACACACAGTATTCAGTATTCGTATATTCTAGAAATACAGAAATATCATTTTTGGTAGCCTACTAAACAGAGTCGTGACAATAAACAAGGTTTATTAATAATGGGCTAATTCAGACACTAGACTCCACAAAGGCTGGTTTAAACGCCCATATATATAATGCCTTTAATTTATACAACTAATTATCTATATGAAACAAATACAGGGTGGTGGAGTTTATTATATAGGCTAATACGGTGTAAATATGAGGACTTGTACAGAAATACAGGGCGCCTCGGTGTGCTAACGGTATCCTGTGTGTACGGCTTTATACTGTATACTGCCGCATTTGGACAAGCCTCGCTGCGTTAGCAAGGGGCTAAAGCGCTGAAATAAGATAGCCCACCCAGAATAAGGATAAAGCGCATACGGCTCACCTCCGAGCTGCGAGTCCAACCGACGAATATGACGCCGAAGGCCAAGGAAGGCGTTTTTTGTTTTTATTTATTTTTTTCTCCCCTCCTTTTTTCTCTTCAGCTTGTATGAAATAATACTGCAAATGCGGCTTTTCCCATTACAGCGCTCCAGGTGAAAGCCGCACACTCATTCACACTGAGAATAAAAAGGAGACAGAAGTGAGGGCAAACCGGAGACTTCAAAGCAGCCCAAACACATCCTCTATTCGTCCAATAGTGTTCATAGCCGGCGAAGAATATCCCGCCTTTAGTCAAAACAATAACAAATTACGGCTCAGGATGGCTCTTAAAGCCCGCCCACTGAATAGGACAGTCCAGCCACGCCTTTGGACTGGTACACTTTCAAAAACCCTACCGCATACTACCGTACTAAAGAGTACGCGAGACAGCGCGGAGCCGTTATTCAATGTGAGAGCGCGATGGGAGACGGACAGGTGCGCCAGCCAATTACAGGCAGGGATGCTAGAGCGCGTGGGCTGGCTCATGGGTGAGGAGGCCAATGAGAGATGGGGAGCAGGTGTCTGTGCGCGCGAGAACCGTCTTGGATGAAAGCAGCAGACGACACGCACGCGTGCTTGTGTGTGTGTGTGTGTGTGTGCGCGTGCGTGTGCGTGCGTGTATGAGCGTGTGCGCGCGCGCGCGCGCGTGTGTGTGCGTGTGTATGTGCGTGTGTATGTGTGTGTGTGTGTTCATAAGACGCTGTATGAAGAGCTCCAAATTCCGCACTAATGCGGAGGAATTTCAGATTTACACCTTTCTGTTAAACAGGATTAAAAGGTTAGATGTTTTAGATAAGAATAACACCTAGATAGTATTACTATTCACAGTAGGATATGCATAATATAATAATAATAATAATAATAATAATAATAATAACAATAACAACAACAACATCAATAATAACGATAATACAAATAATAATAATAATAATAATAATAAGCATCATCATCATCATATGTTTATTATTATTATTATTATTATTATTATTATTATTATTATTACTAGTAGTAATAGTAGGCCTAGTAGTAGTAGTAGTAGTGGTAGTAGTATAACAATCTTCATCATCATCATAAACATTTTTTAGTTTTTTGAACAAGTAGTAAATCTTACATATTTCACTCAATCAATCCTCCAAAGCATTTCTGGAATTTTCAGTCTGAAGTTTAGTTAAAAGTTTAAAAAGGTATGTCAACTTATTATATGCTGAACCTTGCCATTTAATGTCTCCTGTGTGAAGCTGCAGTTAAAGCAAAGGATGTTTTTTTGGAGAATTAGTTTACAGACATGTTACTCTGAACATGTTCCATTATATTATAATAATAATAATATAATAATATTATAATGTTAAACTCTTTACAGAGATAATAATAAGCCAGATTAGATAAGGGAGATCTGTCCCAAAGATAAAGTAAACACTCATGCCTAATGTTTCAGGATTTTCTTATTTCTGTTTTTTTCCGCCAGATTCCATTCACAAAATATAATGAAAATATATATATAAGCACAAGTAAAAAACAAACAAACATGGTTGCCAATGAATAGCAATAAAACGAATGTTTTATTATAGATTTTCTGTAGAATTATATGCTATAAAGTTTATATAACAACATGTCGGTAGTACATTAAGACAAACACATTAGAGCAGTGGTCACCAACCCTGTTCCTGGAGATCTGCCTTTCTGAAGACTTTAACTCCTACCATATCACCTTCAGATGAAAGAAAAATAGATTTCAAGGAAGATGTTGGTGACCAGTGTGTTAGAGTAAGTGCCAGGTTGTGTTCAGGTAGTGGAGAATAGAAAACAGAGTGGAATTGCCCTAATTAGGTGTGCACATGGGAACCATCTGATCTGATCGATCTGATGATTTATGAGAAGAACTTAGAGTACAAAAAGATCGCACACACACATACACACACACACACACACACACACACACACACACACACACACTCTAATAATAATAAACAAAATACAAATATACCATGTCAACAAACATGTTAATTGCTATTTATCTAGAGATTTCACCAAAGTTTGCATCACATTAATATTAAAATACAGTCATGTTTTCTACACAGTGCAAATTAGAATATTTGAATGCAGAGGGCAATACAGGAACAAATCTGTATTACACTGAGACACGGTGTCACATATACACATATATATATTGCATTGCATGCACTCTGCAAAGTGCAAAATATATTGAAATGGTTAAATTTGTAACAAATCCCTTCCCCTTCCACCACCCCATCCCCATCCCCATCCCCTCCCTGACCTGTTCAGCAACTTTCTGGGCATTTGGATGCAAGTGTTTTTTTTTTACAGAAACTAAAAAAAGGGGGAAAAGACAGTCAGTGATAGAGAAAGAAACTTTATAGCAACATGAAGCTACACACATTATCAAAGTGTAAATAAAACTGTGGCTATAGATAATAGTTCCTGTTGCCCTGGAGCACTCAGTCCCAAAGGTAGCAAAGCATGAAAGCAGTTGAAATAAACATCAGAAAATGGTCATTTGCACAGATAAACTCTTCCTCTGAATCCTTCTGGACATTTTCTAAACTGTCAGACACATCTGTCCTTCCCTGAAGTGCAAAAAGCATCAGTACTGTCAGCCAAATGTGCAAAATAAAAGCTGTGGTGTGTGTTTAGCAAAACACTGAATATTTTGTATTTGTTGAATACCCTGAATAAAGATCAAGTGTTAAGTGATGTTAAGTGGTGTCTTGATACACAGTAGTGCTAGCTTAATTTCTTATTAAGTGTAGTGCTTTCTCATTACAAAAGGTAACATCTAAAAACTCATTTCTTTTGAAAGATATATTCCAAATCATCCATCCATCCTCTATACCACTTATCCTTTTCAGGGTCATGGGGAAACCTGGAGCCTATCCCAGGGAGCATCGGGCACAAGGCGGGGTACACCCTGCACAGGGTGCCAATCCATCGCAGGACACAATCACATACACACTCACACACCCATTCATACACTACGGACACTTTGGACATGCCAATCCGCCTACCATGCATGTACCATGCATTTTGGACTGGGGGAGGAAACCGGAGTACCCGGAGGAAACCCCTGCAGCACAGGGAGAACATGCAAACTCCGCACACACGGGGCCAGAGTGGGAATCGAACCCCCAACCCTGGAGGTGTGAGGCGAACATGCTAACCGTGCGCCCCTATTCCAAATCATGTACAATAAATAAATGATTACATATAAAATATATAAGTATATTTAGTTTCTCAAAGGTGAGTATCAAAGATCCAGTGTGGTTACATATTAAGTTTCACATATGCTATTTATATTCTAATTAGTTTCCCATTTTATCAAACTGAACAAAACACAATTTAACATAGGGCACTGGCTATAACACTCCTACGTGTCATCTGTGAGTCTGTTTTGCCTTTGGCGTTAATAAATCTTCATGTAGAACTTCAGCTTCCTAAAAGTGACTGACTCAGTAAATGAAGTAAATAAGTTACACACCAGGTCCATGAGAGGTTGTGCATTAAAAAAAAAACAACAAACTCCATATGCTCTTGCACACACCTATGGGAGTTTCCGATCTCGTCTCCTTTGCACAGTTCGTTCTGTTAATGTCCATGTTCCGTGTGTCCAACACTGTCCTGTATTGCACTTACTGTATTGTGCTGATGTGTTTTTATGCGTTTTTATATGATTGTCTTTTTTTCCACACACTTGTGCATTCGGTGTCACACTATTATCCTGGAAACACAGTTTTGAACTTGACTTGACCTGTAATCTAAACAGCAGGCTTTCATTCTTAGGTGCAGTTACTTGTTACAGCCATAAGGGATCACTGTTGTGTATCTGTATCAGTACTGGAACTCAGCGATCAGTGACACTGACTTTGAAAGATTGCCATGTCCAATCAGCCAAGTGGGCCAGTGTTGCAACCCTCCTCATCCTAAAATAGCCCTCTGAATCCCTCTCCGTATGCCTCTCTTTCCCCCAAACTGCTTTAATTCTGTCAATTTCTCTCTGTCCTTAGTTTTCTGTTTTGAACTAATTGCCATTAATCAACTGAATCTCCCTCATTTATGCAAACACACATTTTCTGGACACCTCTGGACTCAATTATACTTATTATCTGTAAGTGAGAAATGTGTTTGTTTAATTCATCCCTCACTCGAACACTCTCTACTCTGTCTAACTCTCATAATGTGGACGGCAGGTTTTTTTTCTATTAGGCTTCAGCAGTGAGTTCATATTTATGTTCAAGCGTTTGATATTTCTTTTTTATTGCTTGCTGTCACAGCCTCCACCTTTTCTTCACCCTCTGCTTATCCCCTTTCTCCTGATTTTGATCCTCTATCATTAATCAGTTCCCTTCTCCTTTCTCTCTCCTGTCAGACTTTTTGTCCATTGTCTCAACTTTCTCCCTGTCCTCATGAAACCCTACTGCCTCGAAATATCACTGTGTTCTCTATTCACACTCTCTGTGACCCTAATTCTACACTTTGACCCCTGTGCTGAGTGTGAGTGTGTGTATCTGGGTGCTCAGTGCAGGCGCCTCCTCTAGGAGTGAGAAGAAAGGGTGAAGGAGGGGAAGAGGGAGATGGTGAGATGCTGTTGGGGGAGGGAAGGGCAGAGGAGGAGAGCTGCAGAGCCACTTCATTCTCGTAGCAGAAAGAGGAATGGGAGCCCATGATGTACTTCTTCTCAGCTAGGTCTTTAGCGCTGCAGGATGGCATGTTAGGGACCTCATATGTCCTGTTAAAGTATGAGTAGTCCACCTAGAGAAGGATGAAATGTCAACAATGATGTGGAGCACTGCCAAAAAACTACTGTTTTAGTGATCCACTTTGTGAACATAATAGTACCATATTGTATATTGATTAATTTAATTTACAGGAAGTATATTTTCCTTAGGAACAAACAGCACCCTATGTCATTAATTCTATCCCTAATTCCTTATCATGTAGTTGGAACCATTCATTTGTCTCACCTGGTAGCCAGATTTCTTTGCGAATAGCACAGGCTCAAAGTGGTGACCCCAGAGAATCTCAGACGCAATGTAAGAAGAGCGGCACTGTGTGGTCATGGAAGTGGCTTCGACCATGCCCTCTAGAATGACCACCACCTCCAGCTTTTCATCTGACTCCAGCATTCTCCGGTCCATCTCGAAGAAAGGGCTCTCCTCGTCGATCTCATGCACAATGGTCACCGGAGACACCAGAAAAATCCGGTCAGTTCCTTTGTCAAAGCCCACATTAATGTCCTTGTGGTCCAAAGGTAGAAACTCTCCCTCTGGGGTCACCCTTGGCTACAGGAAAAATGAAGGCAATCAGCATTTCACTATGTATGTGATCTATCATCTGATATCATTCATAAATATCCATTTTCAGCAATACAGAGCAAGAAACAAACAGTACATAGAGCCCATATATCATTAACATTTCCCTACAATACATAGCCACTATTGACAAAAAACAACAACAAAAAAACAACATCCAAAACACAAACAAAAAAATTACACACAATGTTATACTGAACCAGTTGGAGAATCTTTCCTCTAACAAAATCATTCTCATAAGGGGAAGCTTCACCAAATATTCACTGTAGTATTACTGATCATTTTGAACCACATTCTGTGTGTCAAAGTTTGCATTTCTCCACCTTTTAACCTTTTATTTTATTAAAAATGTGTGAAACTATACAGTTTCATATGTTTATGCTACATATACAAAGCTTATTTCACTTACTTTATTTAATTTTTATAATCATTTCTGATCATGAAGGGTGCCAAAAGTTCTGCAGTTGAGTGTATACACACTCACACATAGTAAAACAGATGTAAGATTTCAATCACAGTAAACACAAACATACTGACACAACTGCATCTAATTGGAAATGCAATCCTAGACACACACACACACACACACACACACACACACACACACACATGGAAGAGTTTAAGTTAATCCCTCACAGATGATATATAAATCCCTGTCAGAATAAAACAAGCTCTTATTTACCAAACCAAACACATGTCCAGATGTCCAGATCTCTTTCTCTCTACCTCAATTCAGTTATACTTCGAAATGTGAACAAAATACTACCCAGAACAGGTTGCTATAAATCAAAATTGTCCTCTTCATTCTCTATCACGTTCAATGCATCTCTCTGTCTCACCTTCAGCAGCTGTGCTCGGACGTGGGCCTCCACCAGGTGGCTTTTGCGCAGGTTTCCCACTCGCCACATCATGCAGAGCTTCCCATCCCTCACAGCTACTACGGCCACATCTGAGAACACAAGTGTCTCATTGCGCTTCTTGGGCTTGGCAATCTTGGCCATGACCACCCCGATGATGAAAGCGTCGATGATGCAGCCCACAATGCACTGCAAAACGACAGCAAGCACCGCCAGGGGGCAGGCCTCAGTCACATTTCGGAAACCATACCCTATAGAAGTCTGTGTTTCCAGAGAAAACAGGAAGGCTGCCATGAAGTTGTTCACCTCCTGAAAACATTGGTCAGGATCCTGTGGCTCCTCAGGCTCCAGCAGCACTGCAGAATACTCCCCCTGTTGCTCTGGTAAAGACAAAGAAGAGGATGAGGTATCTGAGGAGGACGGTGGTGGGGGATTTAAGTCCCCATGGGCAGCTGCAATGAGCCAGAAGACCAATCCAAAAAGAAGCCAGGAGAGCAAGAACGAGAGGGTGAAGACCACTAGCATCCAGCGCCAGCGGATATCTACGCAGGTGGTGAAGAGGTCTGTAAGGTACCGCTGGCCCCTGTTGTTCATGTTGACGAAAGTGATGTTGGAGCGGCCATCTTTGCGAACAAATCGTCTGCGAGGCTGGGTGTGTAGTTGGGCAGTAAGAGGGGTCAACAGGGAAGGGGAGACAGAGAAAGTCCTTTCAACTCGCTCCCAACCCCCTTCTCTCCTAGTCACACCGTCAAGCATGAAGCCACAGCCTCCTTCTCTTCCTCTCCACCTTCCTTCATCACTGTCATCATGATCATCATCATCTTCAATGTTTCTCTCAGAGAGCCTCCCTGGTACTTCGTGGTTTTGGCTAAGCAGCTTGCCATTGCAAGTTGGAGAAGAGAGTTCTCCTGTACAGGCCTCATTGACATCATCACTCTGAGCCAGTTTCATGACTTCCTCCTCATTAAGAGGAGTGTCCACTACTGCGCTGAAACGCCGCTTGACACGTGCAGCTCCCATTACTTACTGTGTGTGTGTGTGCGCGTGTGTGCGTATTTGTCTATGCAAGCTGAGTGAAGGGATGGTATATTGAAAATGTACAAGGAAGAATTGTTTTATCAGTTACCATATATGTGCATGTAAACATATAAATGTGGGCATTAAGTGTACATTAAAAGAGATGCATCTGAGAAGCCATTTCTGAGTTCATCCTCATATTGTAAAAATGTTGACAAAAACAGTTTTAAAAAGGATCTAAAAAAACCCAAAAAACCCTGGATGATCAAATGATGTTTTTGTGGTGGTTCACCATGATATACAAAACAGATCCAAGTAAATTTTTCTTGTACTGTAACCAAGAAAAAAACATGACCTAAGGAGCAGCATCAACAAACCATTTTGAACACAACACCAGTCTCACATGGATAAGATTTTATCCAAGTGTATTGTATTAAGTATATTAGCTCACTGTAGGTCAGAATAAATCTGTACTATAAACACAAATTCTAACAGCAAATTCACTGTATTTAAAAGCAGAGATATGGGACTGGACTGTCAGTGGGTGAGGATGACATGTAAGTAGCTAAATCATTAGAAATCTGAAGGTACAAACACATAAAGCTTTGTTTAGACAAGACTAAAACATTCAAAAGAGCCATTTAAAAAAGGACAATGAATAGCACAAAGGGAAAACAAACCAAGAGAAGCACTGAAATACGTTTTGAGTCTTATGGCAAACAAAGGAAAGTTACAGTTTATGGTAAAAAAAAAAAAGGCAACATGGAGGAAACCAAAAACAACAGCATGCCTATACAAACCCGCTGTGAATTCTTCACCTTCCTTTGCAGGGTAGAGAGGTGTTTAAAAACACAACATAAACATGAATTCAGTTTAAAACCTTGTATATGAACATGGTCAGTATTTCAGTTTGTGAAATAGCACTTATACAGTATATTATATATAGTATGGAGTATAACAGTTACTCACTGGGATATTTCAGCGGACAGTTGTGGTCCATACAGATCACAGCAAACAAATAAAATACACATCATCACAATATGGGGAGAAAACACACACACACACACACACACACACACACACACACAAACACAAAAACCCCCACCAAATCAAATCATGGACATGATTTGCTGTCCTCTTCGATTTAGTTACAGTAGAATTGACTCCCTTCTCCAAAAGTCAAAAAGTTGTTTGCAGCACACATCTTTTGTTTAGTTCCATCTCTGATAGATTCCAATGTTCTGAGTGGCAGAAAAAAAGTAATAAAAGAAAATACAGGTTATAAAAGAACATCCTTCCATTAAGAGGAAAAGAGGACACTCAAATAATCTAGCAACTAAAACCAAACGATAGAAATCAAAGACTGATTTTATGATTTGTAATAAAATGAGAAATAACAGCAAGGAAAAAACAAATTTGTACAGAATAACATAAATGCAATAAGGATATATCAGAAAAAGTGGAATTATGACCTTATGAGCACTTCTAGTGGTTAAAACAGAATGAAAGTCTGCTTTTTAAGCCTTTAAAATTGCAATCCTTCATATTTAGCATCTGTTCATCAAATGCAGGTAGGCTGTTTAGGAGAACATTTACTCTCTAATGTCTGACAGGGGCTTAAATGAGGCCAGAGATACTAAAAAGAGCAAGCTGAGAGAAAATGGAACATGCAGGAAGCAATCGATACCTCTAAAGATTTACCAAAAAAAAACAAACAAAAAAAAACAACAACAACAAAATACCCCAACAACAACAATTGCTATTTGCTGCACTAAAAATGAACTTCTTAGGATATTGTATATTATTGGATGAGCGAGGAATACATAAATATGGTTTGACAAACATAGGATTAATAGAGGAGCAGCATAAAACCTGAATCATTCAGTATATCAAATATTATTTTCATATCCATATTTTTAGGTGTGGCTTGGTTTACAATAAACGTAGGGGATTTTTGAATGGACAGTAGCAGAACAACAAGGCATAGCAGAAGATCTAAGTAAAATTGTGTGCTACTGTATTTGTACTCAAGAAGGCCATTTGGAAAAAAGGGATGCAAATCAATGATCAGAAGAAAATGAAACTGGGAAAATGGATCATTCCTAAGCTGGAAGGTGATAGATGGTTCATTTTCAATTTCCAACTGCTCTCATGTTGACACTTATGATGACCTACATCCAGGAGCTAATCAAATGATTCTGTCTTGGATTTACCAACTTTAATTTGTGTCAGCTGTTTCTGTCCATATGGTTTAAGGGGTGGTAGTCTTGTTTCTTTTCACACTGTCCTAGGAATAAAACACGCAGTTAACATTAAAACAGAAGTGAAAGATATGAAAACCAAGCTTTTTTTTTATGTGAATCTGAGGATCTGATGAAATCTCGTGGGTACCATTAGCTGAATAAGCTAATGAAGAAAAAGAAATGTGAATAATTACCCATGCTGATATGCGGTTATTGTGAATCCTCAGTGTTGAAGGTTAATGCAAACTGACCATGTGATTCTCTTTAGTAGGTGTTCCCATCCATTAATCTGGAACTGAAGAATGGATATTAACAGTAGTGGTCAATTGGATAATGCATCCTGAGAATATACTGATCCTGCGCTAGGTAACATCATCAGTGAACACATTTAGCAGTAACGTGCTTTTCACAAGCCTATAAATAGCCGCTTTCTAAATTAGTTGGAAAAATTGGCCCTGTTGAAATTCAGCACACACTCAGAAGATTATGGCTTTAACCCTACTGAGTAAATGGCTTCATAAAACTAGATAAATCAAATCTATTACACTTCAGTACAAACAACAGAATACAACAAAGAAAATCAAAACAGACATGTAATATCTAAGTAATAAAGGAGATCATGACAGAACAATTTGTTGTGGTTACCAGTAAATACCCTTCCTAACTATAAGCACATTCTCAGTAGAAACACGATAGACAAGACTGTATTTTCACAGAGCAATTTACTTTTAATAAGGAAAATTATATATATATATATATATATATATATATATATATATATATATATATATATATATATATATATATATAAATTAAAAACCGAATACCTGTACTAATTGTTATGCTACAAAACCCCTTTTCTTAAATTTCATCCAAACATATACTAGAACTAGTGAGACTCTACAGTATCTAATTAAAGTGCATTGGGAAATACACAGGTATAAAATTGGCTCTATTAATGAACATGAGAAGATTCAGAGGTAGGGAGTCTCATTTAATGAACAGTGTTTAGAGCCTGTGAACCTACTGTTTGACCTTTACAAACATCCTGTACAAATAACCTAGGGCTTTATTTGTCTGTTTGTAGATGCCCTGTCTATTCCTTTCTGCCAAACCCAATGATCTGACACACACACACACACACACACACACACACACACACACAGGACAACCCATTGATGCAATACCATTCAGGAAACACAGACAATCTCACATTGTGACCACAAATAGAATTGTGCTGCTTAAAAGTTTGTGAACCTTTTAAAATTTTCCATATTTCTGCATAAATATGATCTAAAACATTATCAGATTTTCACACAAGTCCTAAAAGTAGATAAAGAGAACCTAATTAAACAAATGAGACAAAAATATTATACTTGGTCATAATCTTTCAAGCACCACTGTATATATTATAATGTTAATAATACAAATAATCGTTTTAGTGTAATACAAATAATTCTTTATCTCTGTCTCTTGTGTTTGTTGGCAGGGACAGACATTTGGACAAAGGTGCCAGGGTGCTTATGCAGATCTGTCATCTAACTCTTCAGCATGTGGGAAACTTTTAAGTGTCCCAGGGTCACTGAGATATGGAGACACTTTGGAGTAATGTCTGGCAAGGAGACATTATATAAAACTTATTTATGGATCCATTAGCCGTTCTTTGTTATACACTCATTGAAGACAACAACAATAATAATAATAATAAAAAAACTAAGCTAAACATGCTGCATATGCAAAAACAGTGTTGCATTCTTGAGAATGTATTACTACTAATTGGCAAATCTCAACAGAAAAGGTCAAATTTGAAACTTGGCAGCAGAGTGATAGAAAGTGAGATTTTACTTAATTTAGAAGGCTTTCATTAAACTACATAGAATATATTTATACACGATATGGCCAAATGTTTGAGGACACCTGACCATAACACTCATGTGTGCGTGATCTTGGTTGTGTTTGATTTTATCCCAAAATGTGTTCAGTTGCGTTGAGGTCAGGGCTCTGCGCACTCGAGTTCTTCCACACCAATTTTGGCAAACCATGTTTTTCATGTACAGGGGCATTTTCATGCTGGATCATGTCTGGATCATGTTTTGGCTTCTTAGTTCCAGTGAAGGTAAATAGTAATGCTACAGCATACAAAAACATCATTTGCAATTGTATGCTTATATACAATCTATACAATATTGTGGAAACAGCCTGAGAAAGGCCTACATATGTGTGTGATTCTCAAGTGTCCACAAACCTTTGGCCATATAGTGTATGTAAATGGATTTTTTTAAATATGTATTATGATTTGCCATCTGGAGTATGTTAGGAAAGGGGAAAACACTGTAAAAAACTGTAGAGCACAATCTAGACTGCTTAATACTTAAAATGAACTAGAAACTAGAACTAATCGTTTTTACCCATTTGAATGACACAGAATAAGTAAAAAATAAATACATAAGAAAAGTGTAAAGTTTTAATGTGTTAAAGGTTTTGATCATTTTGTTGAAATGAACCCATACATTACAACATTGCATTGTTTTTCTATTACATAATAAAATATTTGTATATCCATATAAAACATTAAATTGTTAAATACACAATAAATGGGCTACATAATTAAAAAGGGCAAATTGGCACTCATATGAAATTAAATGTAAATATTTTATAAACTGACAAAATTAACAAAATAACAAAATTTTTGGACAAAGTGCATATCATGTGGGCCGACACATAGCTATACAGTACTACTCAATGTCAACAGAGCTAACCTCCTTCTCCAATGTGCATGTAGCACACACTGCTTTTTGACATCATTCACCAATATCTTACATTTTATTTTGCTCACAGTGTCTCTCTGCTTGGTGTTTACTTTCATTCAACAACAAGTATATTGTTACTGTGTAGTTTGTTAGCTTGTATTTCTAAACTGTTTGTCACTCTTCTGAGGTAAACCAGATGAAGTAAATAGGTTGTTAAAGAGTCTATCTGTTACCAAAATAACATCCCACTTTCTAGAATAATGGAAAATAAGCAGGTCATTACTGAGACAATACTGAGATCTCTTTGTGTCTCTGCAATATTTATCTTTTAACAATTTTAGACTAAAATATTCATTTAAAAATCTTCTCAAAAACCTTTTTTTTTTTAAATGACCCCCCCCCCACCCCCAGTAAATCTACCTAATGCATTTCATAAAGAAGTCAAGTCAAATCAAGTGTCAAGTTTTTTTTAAAATAATTATTCCTCTATATATCTTGCACACATTGGAATGAAATGACGTTTCCCCAGGACCATAGTGCAATGAATAACAATACAGTGGCACACTATATATGACTACATAAAGTGCAAATACACGACAGTGTGAGATGAGTGTAACAACACAATAAATACACAGGATAAATACAATAAATACAAATAATACAATAAATACAAATAAAAGTGCATTGACACTTTTCTAAACTTCAAAAGCACAATCACTCACTCACTGAATCTTTCATTATGGCTTCCTGAAACCTGAGATGAATACAATCATAAAGGTAAAGTAAGAATGAAAACTACTTGGAGTCAGTTTGTATGAGGTCATTTCTAAAATGCTTTCTGCTCCTTCTGGCTTCATTAATTATTAATTTAAAAAAAAGGTTATAATTTGGGGAACAAAACTTCAGTTCACATCTGTCATCCCCCTGACTGTCCCTCTTGTTTCTCGACTTTCTCTTCTGCTTAGATTATTTGTTCATGTTTAGGTATTATGTAGGCAGATTACGCTCTGAATATGATTTCAATGTCACTCAATAAGCTCCAGATAAGCTCTTCATCTACCTCTCTCTAATTTAGTTTCACCTCTACTGCTCGAAAACATGAAAGCTGATGAGGACCAGAATTCCTCCAAAGCTCTCAACTCCACATCCTATTACACCGTGTGCTCATATGAATGATGTTGTGGTATTTTAATTGGTTGGTTGATAGAATAGAGTGTGTGATGCATCATGATATGGAACGGTTGAACACTCATAGACACTCAAAGCAAATCTCACCTTTATTGTAATATCGATATTATAGACAATGTGGAAGAAGGAGAAAGGGACAAATAACCAAAAGTGCTCCACATTATAGCACTAATTATGTAGTGTGCTAGACAGGATTATTCATTTACTGGTACACCATCATGTACTGGTACACAGGGATGCAGTATAAAATATTGAATAGCAAACAAAATAACATGGCTGCTGAAACTTGACAGGAAATCAGATTATTCAGAGAGCATACTAGTTAGTTAGTTAGTTAGTTAGTTAGTTAGTTAGTTAGCTAGTCACATAATCACATCATATACTAACCTAGAAACTCATTTTTAATCACTGTTGATGACATGTATGTTAAGCCACCAGCAGTAGGACAAGAGCAACCCAGATACTGCCATGCAAGTCAATACCACCATTATTCTCCCAGTACCACCCATGTGCTTGTATGTCGATACATTCACATGGGCTTTCACTCACTCGTTCATTCTCTCACTCTGACTCTTTCTCATTCAATTCAAGTCTCACCGTGGGTATGGCAGTGAGAGTACATTTATTAGCTGACTATTTTCTGTTAACCATTAAACAAGTCATTGGTACGACAACTATCCCAGCTTAATCTCAGCTTTTGAATCACAGTGACACATTAATTGCCAGGGCACAACTATCTAATAAAAAAATGGGAACATACTTAGTTTTAAGCTCAATTACTGCTCATGTTATACAGTAATTCACACATGTTAAAACAATAGTTATATATGTAACTGTGGCTCTTTGAACACTGGATAAGGGGCAGTGAGTATCATCTGTGCAAAGTGCAAAGGTATCTTTTTCAGCAAAATCCCTGTTACTGTATGACATAGTATTTAATATATTTACTGTTGTTATACAGTCCTCATTCCTGCTGAAACTTCTCGCTGGATTCTTGATGGGATAGCGCTGATTTAACATGACAAGGATAACTGGTGGATATCTGGTATTCGTTGAATCACAGCTACATATGTAACTAGCATTCTGTATCATCTCTCCTAACTGCAGGAGTGGTGACAATCATTTTGATTACCAATGTCACAATGTCATGAGGAACCAATTCCACCTTAGGACTGACTGTAAAAGGGTTCAGAGATAACTGCTGCACTCACCCAACTGGGATGGAAAATACATGTACATGATAACATCCAAGTGCCAGCAACACAGACTGGAGTCACATGCCGCTACATAATGTACATGAGGAAGAGACTCACTTCATAGAGTGGCATGTCATAATAGGGGCCCAATGTCTGGCCTGCCTGTAGGCCAAGGTGATGAAGTCCACCACCTAGTGGACCAGTCTTTGTTTAGACACAGAAGCCCCCTGTGTCTTTCCCCATGACAGATGAACAGTAGATCTAATGACTGAATTGCTGTCTGCTCCATATAGTACCATAGAGCACCAATGTGGCATAGCAGGGCATGCTTAGAACGTTCCTCATTATGGAATGCTGTCATGTCAATGAACAGTTAGTTGACTAACAGTAAGTGGTTAGCAAAATTGTGTGATATGCCTTTTAGCAGCAACCTAGGGCTCAAACACAAGGTCTCTTTCTCATCATCACCACCAGTTCATGCAAGAGGAGCTTATTGCCCAGGCATATTTTTTGTCCCATTCTTTCTGCTGAAGTAACCCGCAGCAAAAAGGCAGTCTTTAGAAGGTATCTTAAGGGACTCCAGAACAAGAGTGAGATCCAATGCCTGGTTGCTGTGGAATGATAGCATATGAAGGTGCCTTACTCAGTTCAGAAGGTTTTATAAACTCCTATTGAGATACCATCTACAGTGCCGTGATGTGCTCCAAAGGCTACCTCGTACACCTTCAACATAGATGGGGACATCTAGCAGTCACTCTAGGATGGTTACTACATTAGAAACTGCACATTGCACTGGATACAGATCAAATTACAAATTAAAAAGTCAATAACCACGTTTGGAGGACAATGTACTGTAGTCACAAACTGTTACACAGACAGCTTCAAAGTGGACG
The DNA here is from genome assembly GCF_023375685.1 of Ictalurus furcatus. Taxonomy (NCBI): domain Eukaryota; kingdom Metazoa; phylum Chordata; class Actinopteri; order Siluriformes; family Ictaluridae; genus Ictalurus; species Ictalurus furcatus. The sequence goes on along the minus strand of NC_071255.1, from coordinate 17,120,328 downwards.
AGGTCCGACATGCGTACAACTCAAGAAGAACAAAAGAATGATGGCCGTATGACAGCTGTATTTGTTTATCAAATACTAATCCTATGATCACTTTGTGACTATGATGAAGATCTCGGCATGTACACGTTGTTTGAAGGGGTGAAGTAGAACCCAAACAATAATGAATAAATGTCCAAACTATTCAAAATGAGTGTTTTCCTAACAATCTTATTTATAAGGAATTCTTGCAGTCATTTATAGTAGGGTTGCATTGTTTCTTTGTGTGTCTGTGCTGCAATATAGTGTGAGTTATAAAAATAATGCTAAACTGAAGTGTGAAGGCATGCTTATGCATGAGTGATCCAAGAGAAAGACTGAAAATAAATAATCACATGTCTGCTAAAGTGTGGAGATGATAAAAGGGTACTTGATCTCTAAAAATATCCATAGATACACTTATTAATACATCAGCTATTAAAGAGTCACATGAACACACTCCTTTAACATTGGTGTTCATGACACTATTGTGTATTTGTATTTCTAGCTTCTTTGCCTCATTACTAAATACTTTATTAAATACTAAATACTGAATTAAAAATACATTCCATGTTTAATAATGACTGCTCCATAAGTTTGCATAAGTGTCTCAGTTCCACTCCATCCTACTAAAAATGGTGGTATGTTATAGGATGTGTTTGAAGGGCTCACGTAAAAAAAATTTAATTGCATGATAAATACATGATATACATGTAAAAATTGGATTGTAGCCTCAAAAACAAAACGTAGCCTTTAATTAAACAACAACAACAACAACAACAACAACAACAACTTTTACTTAAAATATCAACCGAAGGGTTAGGGATCACTGTCAGCTGTGTATGGGGTAAAAAAAAAAGAAAAAAAAAAGTAAAAGCTTTGAGGGTTTCTGGGGTTATAAACCACACAAGCATAGATATGTACCTGATGAAAAAAATCATTGAGACTATATATTAATTTCATTGGACACTAACATTCACTGAAACAAGTATTATTGTGATAACAATAATGCAGTTAATATACCATCCAAATGAGTAGTCATATTAGTTTACAGCATTAACTAAATCAGCAATTAAGTAACAGTGAAAGATTAATTACATTATTTGACGTGTGGTAAGAACCCCAGTGGAGATGCTCTTACATTCACTGCCTCAGGAGTAATTACAATTCTAATAAGCTCAGTATGGCCAACTGAGGACTTGTACAACTTATGAAATATGTATAATGGAATAATATTGGCAATGAGTTTTATTTGTAAACACTGCACTAATACTACACAAAAATGAATCTGTAACTGTAGTGCCAGGCAAAACATTTGTAACTCAACAATATTTGCCCGTGTGTCGCATGAAGTGGGTTCCACCTTTGTAACAGTTTATCACTGATATCACACATGGACCTAATCATTAAGGAAACGTCAGTTAATCTTAAAAAGACTGAGAATCCATATAAATGGTTGCAATACAGACATCAGCTGCATAAATGTCCATTACAGCACAGCCTACTGTAGCAATCATCGCTCTTTCACAACCTCAATATTTTCTATGTTGAAGTGCTAGTCCTGGTCAACAGTCAACCTGAGGCACTGAAACTGTTTCAATTATTATGATTTACCTTAAATGTTAATTATGAAACCATTTACATTAGCCTCAGATCCTAAACAAGAAAAAAACTGCAGATTAGATAATTCAATAGCCATTGTTTTTTTTTGGTAGAAGATATTAATTACATTTGTAGCTATAGGCTAATTGTTCAAATAACATGCAATGCAATAGTACTGTAATTCATAGACGACATCTAAATGTTTTACTTCTTCATCATGACATCCCATTGAACGAATTATATATGAACTGACACTCACCGTCACGCTGCCATAAAAATAGCATCCAACTCTGTGTGTATCCAATAATGAGAAGTGAAGTATGTATCAGATGTGTGTGGCTGCTCCATTTCTTTCAGGACTCTGAGGAGTCAATCACTTTACAAACTATACAGACTGACAGAGAGCGACACTGCCGCGCGCTCTCTCTCTCTCTCTCTCTCTCTCTCTCTCTCTCTCACTCACTCACACACACACACACACACACACACACAAACACACATGCGCTTTCGCTCTAGAAACAGGACGATAGACTGATTGGTGCACATCACACACAGTTTTGAATATTAATTTGGAATATTTTGAAGTTCAGAAAATACCATTAATTACTAAAATCTGCAGCATACTTAGCAATCAAAAAATTTGATATTTCAACAAAGACATAAGGTATTATGAAATAGACAAGAGATATTATGAAAAGCATGAGTTATTACAACAAAGACATGACATATGACAAAAACGTGAGATATTACAAAACAGACACGTTCCTTACCCAATGTAGCTTATAGGCAAGGTTACAAAGTACTTATACACCTTCAATAACTGCTTTAACCTGATCAGAGGTCACAGTGGATCCAGAGCCTATACTGGGAACATTTAAGGCTCTTGTCTGTTAGCGAGAAAATTATTTCTGAAGATTATACTAGGACAAAACAATATTTGAGCACAGTGGCCTAATTGGACAGGATTCATTCCAATGGATGGATGCCAGTCCATCACAGGGAACTGGTTAGAAAGTAGGCTAAATAAAAAAAATTTCACATCAGGTTGGTAAATATATATACAGCAGGGGAAATAAGTATTGAATGTGTCAACATTTTTTTCAGTAAATATATTTCCAATGAGGCTATTCACATAAAACTCAAGAAATCCATACATGTAAAGAAATCCAAACATTAAAGTCCATAAATAAAGTTATGTGTAATAAAGTGTAATAACACAGGAAAAAAGTACTGAACACACTAACTGAAATTTATTTAATACTTAGTGGAGAAGCCTTTGTTTGCAATGGCGGCTTCAAGATGCTTCCTGTATGAAGAAATTAACTGGTCGCAGTATTCAGGTGGGATTTTGGCCCATTCTTCTAAACATATTGTCTTTAAATCTTGTTCAGTTGGATTCAAGTCAAATTCAATTGGGTGATTGACTGTGCCATTCTAACACCTTGATTTTTTTTCTCTGAAACCAATTGAGAGAACCATTTGCTGTATGCTTTGGATCATTGTCCTGCTGGAAGGTCCACCCACGTCTCATCCTCATCACCCTGGTGGAAGGCAGCAGATTCTTCTCAAGAATCTTCCAGTAAAGGGCTCCATTCATCGTTATACAATACCATGCGATGAAAAACAGCTCCACACCATGATGCTTCCACCTCCAACAGTGGTTGGTAGAGTGTTTTAAGGGTGATGTGCAGTGCCATTTTTCTCCAAACATGGTGTGTAGTATGACAGCCAAAAAGTTCAATTTTGCTCTCGTCTGACCAGACTACACTCTCCCAGTATTTCATAGGCTTGTCCAAATGAGTTGTAGCAAACTTTAAATGAGCTTCGACATGCCTTTTCTTTAGTAATGGAGTCTTGCGGGGTGAGCGTGTGCAGTGGAGTGCATTGCCTATTGTTTTCTCTGTGATGATGGCACTTGCTGCCGCCAAGTGTTTCTGGAGCTCTTTCCGAGTGGTACTTGGCTCTTGGGCTACTCTTCTGACTATTCTTCTGACTCCCTGGACAGAAATCATGCGAGGAGCTCCTGTACGTGGCCGATTGATGACGGAGTGATGTTGCTTCCACTTGCGGATAACGGCTCCAATGGTGCTTACTGGAGGATTCAGAAATTTTGAAATATTTCTGTATCTGTATCGATTCCATCAATATGTTTTGCAACAAAAAGGTTGTGAAGGTCATGGGAGAGCTCTTTGCTTTTACCCATCATGAGATGGTTCTTGTGTGACACCTTGGTAACAAAAAGCCTTTTTATAGACCATCAATTTACTAACCCAGCTGATATTAATTTGCACAAATAGGGGGTATAATTACTTACGGATTTCACTTGGTTCCTTTCCTTACTTTGCCTTGGAGAACTGCTTTTTCTTAGCATGTTCAATATTTTTTTCCTGTGCCATTCAACTTTATTACACATAACTTTATTTATGGACTTTAATGTTGTGAATTCTTTATATTTCCAGATTTCTTGAGTTAATACTGATGTCTGGTGAAAATTTCACGTGAATAGCCTCATTGGAAATATATTTACTGAATAAATGGTGACATGTCCAGTACTTATTTCCCCCACTGTATATGTTTTCTTACAGTAGAGAGTCCAAATAATATTACTGTCAGAATATTAAAATATTGTTCAAAACCCAATGTTTCGTCATTTTTGTCTGTTTTCTATATTTCAGCCATAGTGATACCTAACAGATTTTCCCAACCCTCCACCCATATTATTACTAAGGTGTGTGGTATACATCATAATACTTACTGAGATCTGGTTTGTGCCATGACAAGTTATCCTGTATGATACACAGTAGGAGGAATGTTTTAAGCAAGTCATTTAAGCATATGTGCAAAGGTTTTATTCTTTTTCCACTCACCTTGATGATCTTGATGAGATCTGTATAGGACCACTGCCACCGATTTCAGTGAATCCGTCCAATTAGGCCTTTTTGTTGTTATTATTATTGTTTTGTCCTAGTACAATCTTCAGAACGAACATCTCACTAGCACTGTGCCAAGTGTTCCCAGGATAGGCTCTGGATTGGATCCACTGCAAACATGTCCCTGACCAGGAGACAGCAGTCAGTAAATGAACTAACAAACAATAGAGAGATAAGATGTTTATAAAATTTTGATAAACATTCAAACATAGGTTATGTGGCAGTGCTTAGAGCAATTTCCCTTAGAAAATATGAATCATCAAGGGAAAATTTAAAGAATGAATTAAATTAAATTGTGAGGAATGGGAAATGTTTCATCACTGTGTAGGCTACTTTTGGCTAATTAGCAAACTCTCCTCCCCTTTTTGATAAACAAACATGCAAACAAAGAAATAAATAGATCAGCGGACAATTCTCTGCAGCAATAGAGTTACAGGAGAGAGAGAGAGCAGGATGGAGAGAGGAAGAGGAGGACAACTACTGTGCTGTATGTCAGTTTCATTCATGTTAGTAATTAAACATGGTTTATCATGACATCTGCAACAATCCATTTCCCTACAACAGCACACACATCCAAATATAATTGGTGTAGCATTACATAAACACTAGAGGGCAGGAGCCTTCAAGCTGTGGAGTGCCATACTAAGCTCAGTCATAGTGTAAAGAATTTTCATTTAAAGGACATGATACAATGATACAAAGAAATGTATGTGTGTCATTAAAGAAAGTAACATAGCAGTAGAGCAACTTTCAGATAAAATCATAATTGTGTCTATTTTCTTTTACCTGTAGTAACAGAAGCAAGTGTGACAGTCAACATCTCCAGATCGGAAGCATATTCTCCAAGATGCTTGAAAAAACTTAGCAACCAGTTTGCTTATAAAACTGCATAAAAGTGCTCCTAACAGAATTCATGTATTTTAAAACCAAAGAATGAATACACCAAATATTGATTTTGTGCAGATTAGTACTATTTACTGCTATTTGTAATGTACAAATATTTGAGTTAATTATTTTCAAAGGTGTCTTTGCTTTACAGAATTTCTGCACAGAATGGTTTTAAAGTCTGTGCAGTGACAGTTTAGCTGAATCACAGATAAAATGTGATTTTTTAAAATTTATTTATTTATTTATTTTTAGGTTTTCTCTGTCTTTATTTTTAAACTGTTTTCAAGGTTAAAGTTTAATGCATTACTACAAACTATTAAAAAAAAAAAGGAAAAAAATTGAGAAAAAAACCCTACTTACAGCCAGTTAATAATCATACAGTGGATATAAATAGTCTACACAACCCTGTTAAGATGGCAGGTTTTTGTGATGTAAAAAAAAAAAATCATGTCAGAACTTTTTCCACCTTCAATGTGAAATTATAACATATAAAAATTAAGTGAAAACAATCAGAAACATTTTAGGGGAAATAAGAAAAATAAAAATGTTACCATAACCTGACTGCATAAGTGTGCACACCTTTTTATAATTGTGGGTGTGGCTGTGTTCAGAATAAACCAATCAAATTCAATCTCACGTCCAAAAGTAATCATCATACAGCAGTTATCATTGAAATTATTCTGATTAACCCCAAATAAAGACCAGCTGTTTCAATAGGATTTTCTTCACATCTTCTTGGTTTCTTCTGACTGCTGAAGCCATGGTCTGAAAAGAGCTTACAAAGCATGTATGGTATCTCACTTGTCGAAATGAATCAATCAGTGGAGGAGTATAAAAGAATTTCCAAAACATTAGCTGTACCATGGAACACCATGAAGGCCATCATCAGCAAGTGGAGAAAATAGAGCACCACAGTGACAGAACCAAGAACAGGAGATCCCTCCAAAATTTATAAAAGGACAAGACAAAAACTTAACAGGGAAGTACCAGGTAAGGAGCTGAAGGAATATCTGACAAGTACTAATTCTCTCTGCATGTGACAGCAATCTCTCATGTTCGTCACATGTCTGGGCTATGGGGTAGGGAGGCTAGATGGAAGCCCTTTCTCACAAAAAAACAAACAAACATACAAGCTCAACTAAATCACCCCAAACCATGTGACAAAAGTGTTATGGTCTGATGAGATCAATTCCAAAAGATATAATAATTCCATAATTCCAAAAGGTATGTTTGGTGCAAAAAAAAGCACATCACCAAAAGAACACCATACCCACTGTAAAGCATGGTGGTGGCAGTATCATGCTTTAGGGCTGTTTTTCTTCAGCCAGAACTGGGGCATTTATCAAGGTAGAGGGAATCATAAATAGCTACAAATACCAGTCGATTTTAGTGCAAAACCTTCAGGTGTATGCTAGTAAGCCGAAGATAAAAAGGAATTTCACCTTTCAGCACGATAATCCCCCAAAGCATACATTTAGATCAACTAAGGATTGGCTTAACCAAAGGAAGATCAATATTTTTGAATGACCTAGCCAGAGTCTAGACCTGAATCCAACTAAAAACTTGTGGAGTGACCTGAAGCGGGCTGTGCACAGGAGATGCCCTCAAATTTGATGGATCTAGAATGTTTTTGCAAGAAAGAGTGGGAAAATATTGTCACGTCAGTATATGCCACTCTGATAGACTCTTACTCAAAAAGGCTGCGTGGTGTAATAAAATCAAAAGCTGCTTCAACAAAGTATTAGCTTAGGGGTGTGTCCATTTATGCAGCTAGGTTATTGTACGTTTTTTTTTATTTTTCCCATTTTTCCCTAAAGTGTTTCTGATTGGGTTTCACTTAATTTTTGTACATTGTAATTTCACACTGAGGGTGGAAGTTCTGACATACTTGATCTTAGTTTAATTTTTTTTAACATCACAAAAACCTGCCATTTTAACTTTTTATATCCACTGTATATTCTCTCAAAGAAATATACTGACACTCCCGAAAAATATTTCAAATAAAGGCAAACAAATTGCTGTCCTTTTTACGGCATTTTAAAACATTTTCTCCCAGATTGAATTTTGACTAAACTTTCAAAACTTAAATCAACTAAATTGTTTGATTTGACAAAATATTAGGTTGCACATACCTGTCAATAAAACCATAAACATTTGTCATCTATCACCACGGATGTTTAAATCAGTTTAGCTGATTCTTGAGGTTGTTAAGTTTCCAGCTCAACTATACTAGACAATACCCCTCACCCCTAGCTGTTTGGAATGCTGCAAGAAAAAGCACTTTTCAAAAACCTGTATATCAAGTAGACCTCAATATTTACAGTAGCAGCATCTGGATATTCCTGTATCTGGATAATCCTAGTTGCTTCTGCCAGGAGGTTCCGACCATAATTAGACTAATTTGGGAAAAATATTTTGCAGGAAATTTGTTAAACACCTTAAACGCTTAGCATATTATTGAGATTGTGCATTTTAAAGCATATTATCCTGGAATTACTACAATAAATTAGTAATTATAATGAAACCAATAGGAAAGATATGTACATATTTTAAGGGTGATGTTAATGGGTTTGAAAAAAATATTGTGTTAAAAGAAAACTATCCATTTCAGCACATCACTGATTGTACATTTATTGTTATTTTGCATGACCCACCCTCTTTTTATCAAGTTTTCGTATACAGATAGACACCCTGATGTTTGATTGTAGAATCTGCTCATACAACATGAAATTCATTGGTGCTTATTGCATTTGTCAAGGCCCAGAGGCAGCAAAGTAGCATCACACTAGGTAGTGTTGAGCAAACCTAAGAAAAAAGATAATTTTTTTTGAGGGCAGGGATTTCCTCTCTGGCACGCTCCCATGAACACCACTCCTGTTCAATATTTTCCATATGATTGACACATGAACACAGATTTTATCAAGTGCAAGAGATGCCTGCATTTTCTAAGTGCTCAGCAGCACTGTCCAAACCTTGCCCAGCACAACTATATATAATGTCCACAGGAAATCCAAGATCAGCTGGATAAGGTGTGTGAGATTAGGGCTGGAACTAATGTTCTACAGATTATCTGTGCACTGATCTGTGTAGGATGCCCACTCCTAGGGAGAGCAACAAGCTAGCACCTTGCATGGCAGCTCTGCTACCACTGGTGTGTGAGTGTGTGTGTGAATGGGTGAATGAGAACCAGTATAAAGAGCTTTGTAGAACCACTAAGGTTAAAAAAAGCTCTATATAAGTGCAGACCATTTACCATTCATAAATATAAAATGAAAATTCATTGATTCTCACACAATCATCATCATCATCATCATCATCTTATTATTATTATTATTATTATTATTATTATTATTATTGGTGTTGTTGTTGTTATTAATCACATCACCATGAAATTACCCAACAAGATATTCTTTCTACTGACTGTTGGGCAAGACTTACAGTGTTTTTGAAGTTGTTCCTGCTGACTTTACTGTGAAACCAAGAACAGGTTAACTGTAGAACTGAGAATTGGATTTGGCAGTTGAAGAATGTCCCACACCAAAGCTTCCATTTATGCAATGTGCCAGAGTAAACATTGCTTCCATCTGTGTTGTGTAAACCAGTTTCAGACAGAGTGAACCTCACATTATTAAAAATCTTATTTCCACTGTCAAAAATAGGAATTTCTCCACACATCAAACATTTTTTATAGTCTTTTAGACATGACACATATGATAATGATGCTGCTGTGAAACTGAACACAAATTAATGGATGAAGAATGGCACATGCAATAAGTGAAAAAACACTGATATATGTTTTCTGTATAAAATTGGGTTTAAAATGATCAGCATACTGAGAATATTTGGTGATGCCTACCCTGGAGAGAATAACAGCACTGAAACTTGAGCATATTTGTAGTGGAATATTGGACTCACTCTTCACTGCAGAACACTTTACACACCTTTATATTCTTATTTTTGTGGATGCGGGCACACTCTTTGGAAATATGGCAAAACCTTGACATAAATTTCATGTTTCTTTTACAATTAGTCTGTTTTTGAGCTGAAATATCCTGGTACTTAGCAGAATTCCTGATGACATCAATCTTCCTAAGAGCTCCTGGACAACCAGCCACAAAACAGCCCCAAACCAGATTTTACATTGGGATCAGCTGCTTTTCATTGTACAAAGCCCATTTGTCATAGAATTAGGTTTATGTGAATGTTTATAGCCAAAGAGTTCAATTTTGGTTATCTGACCACGACACATAATTCCAGTTTCAATTTTGTTTGTTATGTAAAGTTCAGGTGCTGCATTTTCTCATTTGCCCTCTTTCCTGTTCTTTCCTGCAACACTTCAAATGATTTTAAAACTTGACAACCACAAAAATTCACTAAACTGTGCAATTCTATGATCTTTGAGTCCTTTCATTCCATCACCATCCTCCGCACAGTGCACGGGTACAGTGTGAACATGGATCCATTTCACTGTCTAGACCTTTATTATTGCCGTGAAAATGCTTACTGCTATTTTTAAGTGCCTATGTATTTTGGTTATTGTAAATATTATACTATTAGCTATATTATACCTATACTATTATACCTATACTAACGTCTGTAGTAAATGAATGGCAAAGAGACCTCTTATTTATACCCCAGGAAAACAAGACAATATTTCACTTGTTAAATGCAAAACTTTTCAGGAACTGATATGAAAAAATATATAAAAATAATATAATTTTTGACATACAATTTGTAAAAGTGTCTTTATTGTTAAATGTGGTCATTTATTGTTAAATACTGTTATTTATTTTAATGTTAAATATATACATATATATCGTTTTTATGAAGGGTGCCAGTAATTCTGGAAGGCATTGTAGTTCTTTTTAAATTCTGGCCATATTGTCTGAGTTGCATTAAAATTTTCTGTGGTGATGTTTGCAGCACATGAGTGCCATCCTTTCCTTGTTTATGCTTGTTTATACTAATTATGGTCCCAGGAAACAGATCCAAATTCAGAACATCTACTCAGAAATATCTCTGCAAGACAGGCAATACTTACATTATTTGAAACTCTGAAGTTTTTAAGATTACAGACAGCATGCTGCCTGTAACAAGATCAATATTCATTAATATTTTACATATTTGTTTTAAATTTTCTTTATTATATTTACCTATACTGTGGTGGTTTAAATAATAGCTCCTCTTCTAGACTGAACCAATTAGATCAGTTGTCAAGGACCAAAGTCACAGTCAGAGCAGATTGTGCAGACTGTGCCCAAGACCAAAATAAAGGGATACATCATTTTAAAATCTTCAGATTTTTAAATAATGTAAATAATGAGGTAAAATTACAGAATGTAGTCAAAAGCCCTAGATATATGTGATGTCTAAAGTTTCCTCCTTTAACTTTGCACTGAGGCTACAAGGCTAATGTAATAAGTACAAGCTTAGTGTTCATGCAAACTGCATGCCTGAATCACCACATTCATGACTCAAAAAGCGGTGTTTGCTTGACTCGCTTTTCTAAACAATTTCACAGAATAATAAAAAAAAAAAACCTGTAATAAATAAATATATAGGTCAAATCCAAACATATAAACATGAAAATAACTTCTAATGAATCAACCTTTAAACTTTGGAAATCTTAAAGCCATACCTTCTATCTGACTGGAGTGAACCCAAATAATGTGTTGATACTGTACAGAATGCACATTTGGCTCCAGCGTGACTATAAGATAAATTATAGAATTTATTTGGTATTTATATTTCCAAATACCAGTGTTTACACACTGTACAATACAATATTGCTTGGAAATTTGATCAACTATTGTAGAATCACTCTAATGACTCTAATGTTAGTCATTTTTCTAGTAAATCTTAGTAACATAGTGCAAAAAAGTGATTTCTAACAGGGATTCATGTATATTTGATAAAGTTAGATGGATTCTGCTGACAAACAACCAAAGGCAATATCACAAGCATTTTGATTACACCATAAAATTAGAAGACCTTTTAATCTTTGTGGAACTCAAGCTCCCTGGTACAGAGACACCTTTAAACAAATCTCATTATATTTTCAAGCAGCCAAAAATTTCAGTTGAAACCACTGAAATTCAGTGAAAGCGGAACATATTATGAGAGCTAACAAAACTCCTAAATTCCTGTAAATTACACTACTTTATCCATCCATTTTCTGCACCACTTATCCATCCATCCATCCATCTTCTATACTGCTTATCCTTTCTTCAGGGTCACGGGGAAACCTGGAGCCTATTCCAGGGAGCATGGGGCACAAGGCGGGTTACACCCTGGACAAGGTTCCAATCCATCGCAGGGCACAATCACATACACATTCACACACCCATTCATACACTACAGACACTTTGGACATGCCAATCAGCCTACCATGCATGTCTTTGGACTGGAGGAGGAAACTGGAGTACCCGGAGGAAACCCCCGCAGCATGGGGAGAACATGCAAACTCCACACACACAGGACCATGGTGGGAATCGAACCCCTGACCCTGGAGGTGTGAGGCGAACGTGCTAATCACTAAACCACCATGCGCCCACCGCTTATCCTACAACCCCAATTCTAAAGAAGTTGGGACACTGTATAAAATGTAAATAAATGTAAATAAAAACAGAATGCAATGATGTGCAAATGTCTTAAACCCATATGATATTCACAATAAAACATATCAAATGTTTAAACTGAGTAAATGCACCATTTTAAGAAAAAAAAAAGGTCATTTTCAATTTGGTGGCTGCAACACGTCTCGAAAAAGTTAGGACGGGGCAACAAAAGGCTAGAAGAGTAAGTGTTACTAAAAAGTAGCAGCTGGAGGTTAATTGGCAACAGGTGAGTAATATGATTGGTTATAAAAAAGAGTATCTTAGAGAGGCAGAGTCTTTCAGAAGTAAAGATGGGCAGAGGTTCACCAATCTGCAAAAAACTGCATCTACAATTTGTGGAACAATTTCAGAATAATGTTCCTCAACGTTAAATTGTGAAGACTATGAATATCTCATCATCTACAGTACATAATATTATAAAAAGATGCCAACCTATTGCAGGGCCAAATGACACACACTCACACACCCATTCTCACACTATGGACAATTTAGAGATGCCAATCAGCTTACACCGCATATCTTCGGCCTTGGGGAGGAAACCAGAGTACCCGGAGAAAACTCCCGAAGCACAGAGGGAACAGGCAAACTCCATGCACAATACTTTATTAACTGATTTAGTAAATTATTAATGTCTTTGAATGGTGGCGGTGATTTAATAGCATTTATAGGGTTCAATCTGGAATTTTACATCACATTCATTATCCAGGCTTATGCTAGCAGCGAGAGAGAGAGAGAGAGAGAGAGAGAGAGAGAGAGAGAGAGAGAGAGCGAGAGACAGAGAGAAAGAGAGAGAGAGAGTGAGTGTGTAAAAGGACTGATTTGCCTTGAACCCAGAGGAATAGAGGAATAGGACTTTGGTTCAGCAAATTAGTTCTGGCAGAAAGTGAATATAGGCATCAGTGCCAGACATGGTGGATCAATAATTCATTGTATGCTCCATTAATCAGCCAAGAAGGGAAATAAACCATTTGTTACATGCAAAAATGTCCGCCCATTTAATTAAATCTGCAGTTCGGATGTAGTCAAACAGGTGGGAAATCTGTCAGAGGACAATCAAACACTTAAAAAAATTAATTAACATAATGTAGGCAAAGCACAAGGGCACTTGTAAATTTAAAGGGCCCACTGATGTTTTTGCTGTGGCATGTAATTCTTTCAATAAGGTAATAATTCAGGTCCTTTCTAAAACACACAGCACTGAAAGACACACGGGCCCAGCTGGGGGTTTGGACAGCATGGAGTGTGTGTGTGCTCAGGAATTCTAACCCCTTTGATCTACACAGAGACACCCTCAATAGAGCTAGGCCATGTTAAGCTACAAGAATACAAGCCACCACACCATGATACCTGATGTGACCATTTAACCAGCTGTGGCTTTATATCACACTCAGTATAGTGATCATATTTCATGGTTTGCTGCTATTTTCCATATAACAGAGATATCAGGATAATCTTATATATAATATTAAATTTATATTATAGTGGATTTTATATATATATATATATATATATATATATATATATATATATATATATATATATACATTTAATGCTCATGTATTCTTAGTATATGAAATATCTACTAACTATAATCCACATTTGTGTATAAAAAAAGTCCACATTTATTTTAGTCTCTCTCTGTCTCTCTCTCTCTCTCTCTCTCTCTCTCTCTCTCTCTCTGTCTCTGTCTCTCTCCTTTGCCTATTTTGGCAGGCCGGTGCCAGGTATTTGTTGAAATTCCACACACCCTGCAGGGAGAACTATGTTCCCTCCCTCTTGTCTCAGCCTTGGTGCCTGTCTCTGTCCATCTTATGTGTGCAAACACACAGCACATGCCTCTGACACCTTGAACACACAAACCTATGTCAGGGTTCCTGAGTGAACATGCAATGTGTTCATTAGACAAGCTGCCATTGTTGAAATCATATTCAAATTTATTTAGTTGCTCTGGATAAGAGCATCTGCCAAATGCCTGTAATTTACAAAATGATACAACCATATAACTGAAAACATAACCTTAAATAATGAACCTTACATATAAGACTTGCAAGACACTTAGATTAAAAAAAAAAAAAAAGAAAGAAAAAAAAAAAGAAGCTACGTCGTGTATTCAGTTTTGATCTTAAACTGTACCTTGGTTCTCATGACATTAGCATATGACGTGATAAAAATCTGAGACAGATTTTTCTGCCAGGGAGGAATAATATCTCTTCTTCCATTTTTTTGTGTGAGCCAAAGACTGAGAGCTAAGCTCCTGAAGCCACACTAACACACACTCTTTTTCCTCCATGGGATAAGATGTCTTTGAGGGTTGCCAATGTTGGTGTTGAGTGCTGGTGTGAAGTAGAAGAGTGTTGGTGATGTGTGTGTTGGCTCTAAAGTATGCTCGATGTGCAGATATGTGTTTGTTGGCTATGAAATGCATGCAGTTCTGTGGCCTGTGTGTGTATGTGTGTTGGCATGAGGACTGAATCTGAAATTGGTGTCAGTAGCTCACAAGAAGACAAAGCTATAACTCTTTCTCTTTCTCTCCCACTCTGGTCGGTGGCTTAGACACATGTTCCTTTCCACTGGACTGCCTTCATCCTATGAGTCATTCTCATTTTACAGGAAAGAGCATGTGTGGACTGACCTGCTCATGATACATTTATTTGCTATTACTGTGTTTTAAGAATACAATGAAGGCATAGTACATATAAAAACATTTTACATAGAATGCAAAGAATATGTATAAATAATTTTCACACAATTAATGTACATCTTTAATAATTATTGGGCATGTGTGTACCCTATCCAAAGTAGTTTTTGGTGTTTATTTGCAAAGCTGACAGTATCTTCTTAGTTTCAGTTAAAAGCAGTCACTGTTGTAATTACATTTAATATCTCAAAATTCGTTAAGATATTAATTTACCATTTAAGTTTTAAAAGTGCTTTTTCCTGTACAGCAGAGATCCCACAGCCTTTTATTTTACTATCTATATTTCCTGCTACACTTTATCTAAAGCTCACATCTCCACTTCAATAATATGTGTTCCCAAAGTTGTTAAATTTGGTTGGAAATAAATATGATACAGATCATCTGCATGACTATGGGGATGAAGACATTTTTCAAACATTTTCTTTCCATTAATGGTAATGTATTCCTATAGTCTTAGGGATGGAATACAATATTTCATATGGTTTGAATGGTTTTGAGCTGTGGTTTGGATGGTCGTAAATATCAGAATGTTATCCAGCATTTTTCAAGCATGATTAACCATAATAGGGGCTGAATCTGGTCTCTAGTGGGCTAATGGATTTTAAACGTGTTACTTATTCATACTGGGTTAATCATATAATTTAATGCTTAAATAGGAATGCCGTTTCATAGCCTATGTGTCATAAATATTTTTGGGTGCATAGAAACAACTCGCCTAAATGAATAGCGCATATACATTTTGCTTGTAGACATTTACAAAAGTGCAGTATGGTCACACCAATGTGTTTTGTGTATTTTATATATTCAGAGAGAGAGAGAGATTCATGCATTTATTCATTTATTTATTTTCGCAAATTATTGAAATAATATTAATAAATTGTTAACAGAACTGCTCCAAACAGTCTGATTTACATAACTGTAGGCAATATATAGCATTCCTTAGTTCTTCAAAGTATTAAACCTGTACGCCTGAGACAAAATATAAACAAAATGAAATGACAGGAAGTCATTTGTAGTAAATTGATTAATTACTTTCGTTAGGCTCCGCCCCATTTCCCTCTTGGCCCCGCCTCTCTGGCCGCACTTATCAGAAGAGTCAGAAGAGGAGGAGGTGAGCAAGGTGTATGAGCAGCTTTCCTCAGCAGCTCAAAGTACTGCCTGTCCTGTCCTTAAAGAACAACAAATATATCTTAAGTTAAAACGTATACAAAGGGATATTTATCTACAACGGGCAGGTTTTTTTTAACATGGAAAGCCACCAAGGAACTTTTGAGAAGCCTCTCTGTCGTGCTGCGGTTTTGGAAAGGCCAGTGCACACTGCGTGGAACATGACCATCTGAACTCTGCAGCCGGAGGTAAACACAGTTTACTCTGACATACTTCATGAATTACTTTAATAGTTTTAGAAATTTTGTTAACTGGTGTCTTGATACTACACAAAATAAACCATTAAAATGTTGTTGAATTGATATGATCAGGTCGGCACATGCTACTGTAGTCCCTCATGTCACTGGGTTGTTTTCATAACTAATAGTTCTGAATCATTAATAATGTTGATGGATTTGACTAATGGATTTAGGTCATTTTCAATTCATTTTCAGTACTGTTAAAATTGTTAAACGACAACGGATGGTCACTTTTTACAAATGAGTTTCATTTTATTTTATTATGATTATGATGATGATGATGATGATTATTATTATTATTTTACATTTTTATTATAATTCTGTCTATTAACGGTTACATGTTGCAGTGCGTTATCGTATGCCAGTCTTACAAATCTTTCATTCTCATCAGAGAATGAAATTAAGAAGAGCAACTCTAAATAAAACTTTGATAAGCCAACATAATGAACAGTACTTATTGCTAGGAGTAAAATTAATAACCTATATAATAATGACATTTTCGCATAATACCACAATGTAATCACCTGGGTTAAATTGTTCCTTTACATTTATCTCGTAAAATGTAAACAAATAAAAGAAAACCCTTATTAATATAGCTTTTTCCTTCTTGCTCTTAAAGAATACTTAGCTTAAAAGTGTCTACCGTTAAATGAACACCTCACTAGGGATTAATTTTCCTGCCTATAACTCCATCCCACTTAGAGATTAGAACTATAAAATACGGACCTGATTGAGTATGTGTGTGTGTGTGTGTGTGTGTGTGTGGACGCGCGCGCACGCGGTGTGATGCGTATGGGTTGCTTTCCTCCTTGAACCCTTATGGAGACGCTTATGGAGAGTCACTATGTGGCCCAGAAATTCCTCCTGTTTAAAAGCGCACTCGTCACAGATAATGTTACACACTCAGCGGTGAAGAATACACCTCAAATGCCCGACCGCTGAGGAATATGAAAGCTGAAAATGCAGAGGATTTGATTAATTAATCAGTAAATCAACGACGATTTACCGAAAATTAAACTGTGTTAATATAAACACACAATCATTTGAGACACTGAAACAGCTAGATTTGTTAAAACAGGCGTAGCAGAATTAATAGAAGCCTACAGTAGGCGAGATTTTAAGAAAAGGAATAAATTGGTTGCTGAAGGTTTCTGTTTGCGCGGTCATTTACCTTTTTCGTTTAGTCGGGGTGGATTAGTTTCTTACGGAATTATGAAATTCAGATAATTAATTATCAATGAACTTATTTTAATTCTCACCAACAGGACGCATGAAGCGGTTTAACGCCGGCTGAGCGCGTAATGCTAACCAGGACCGATCTGGCGCATTTGCAGGAAAATAAATACGCCTATAAAAATAAGTATGAAACATGTAATAAATAAATAAATAAATAATAAGTAAATGGTGTATTTACGCAGAACACAAGGCATATCAATCATATTAAATATATTACAGCGCAAACTGTAAACTTGTGACTGCAGTGACATACTCCTACAACCTCTCATTTTTTTTCTTAGCCACTATCTGTGACATATGAAACCGTGAATTTTACTAGGCCTATAAAGTTTAAATTATCTCCATATTTTTCTTATTCAGTTGATGTATGTAAAAATCACTCATGAACTCCTCTTGTTCTGTTTTTTTCTCTCCCCCCTTCCTTTTTTTCCTCTCAATCCTCTTCTCATTTCTCTAATACAGTACCAACATTACCCCTTCTAATATTCTGAATCTATAACAAACACAAAGCTCTTTATTGTTTCATGTTAGCATTTACAAATTGTGCTTAAATCAAGGTGCTCAGAGAAGATTCTTCTTTCCAAGCGAAATGGATGACCCAGGTTCGGTCTCCATCTTCTCGTCCACAGCTCCTTTGTATACATTTTCTTTCCTCTCGAACCTGTCCACACCTTCCCCTTCTCCCCTAGTTTATCCATCCCCAAGTGTAGCATCCACAGCTCTTTTTTGTTTCTTTCTATCGCTCCTTTCACTTCTGGGTATTCTGGGAAACCTCTACACTCTGGGGCTTCTCATTCAGCGCCGCAGGGGCCCCAGAAGGAGACGCAGTATGGCACCAAGCTGCTGTTTGACTCCTGCTTGCCTTAGAACCTTTTCCCCATCTCACTCTTCTAATTCCTCCCCCACCTCGTCTTCCTCTTTTTCTTCTTCTTCTTCACTTCATCTACAGGTTCTGAGTCTGGCTTTGGCAGATCTGCTTTACCTTTCCACAGCACCCTTTATCGTTTATGACAGCCTGGCATCTGATTGGGCCTTTGGTGAACTCGGCTGCCGCCTCCTGCTCAGCCTGGACCTGCTCACCATGCACGCCAGCATCTTCACACTGACTGCAATGAGTCTGGACCGATACCGTGCTGTGGCAGACCCACTTGCTGCCTCTTCAGCTCCTACTTCAGGCCTGCGGCGTGTGGTTCTGGCATGGGGCCTTGCTGTGGCACTCAGCCTACCCATGATGATCACTCTGCACCTGGAGGATGGTGAAAACCAGGAGGGCAAACTGTGTGTTCCAGCATGGGATGAGCAGAGCTCCAAAGCTTACCTCAGTGTACTATTCTGCACCAGTATCCTAGGACCAGGTCTGGCCATCGGGGGTCTGTATGCAGCCTTGGGGCGTCACTACTGGGTTTCCCAGACCCAATTGGCCTGGGCTGGTGGATGTAGCGCCAACCCACCCCGTGCTCCTAGACCCAAAGTCCTCCTTCTCATCCTGGGAATTGTGCTTACATTCTGGGCCTGTTTCCTTCCATTCTGGATTTGGCAGTTGCTACCACTCTATCACCCAGAAGTTCTACGTGTGGTACCAGTAGGCACACAGGTCACTGTTAACCGGATCCTAACAGGACTAACATACGGGAACTCATGTGTTAATCCATTTTTTTACACATTGCTGACAGGAAAGCGGCACCGGACCAGCAGGCAGACAACAAGCACAGCTGCTCCATTCTTCCAAAAGGGAATCTCTGTTCACCAGTGAAAGCACTTTTTACCTACCCAAAATATATAAGTGCACTTTTCACAACTCTTTTGTCACTTCCCATTTGTCAGTATGACATACAGTACACCATTCATTGATTCATATTCAGTAACCATAATCAATTTATTCTGGTCAGTCGTGTTGGATCCAGGGCCTATCCCGGGAACACTTGACACAATAGAGGGGAATATACCCTGGATGGAACACCAGTCCTTTGCAGGACATATTACAGACATCTTTTTAAATTAATTGGATTATATACTATTCTGGTACTCATGCATTTCAGTTGCATCATTATTGCTGCAGTCAAATATATTAAGGCAATGTGTAATAATCTGCTTATATGAGGCTCTCGTGCTTTTTAAAAGCAAAGCTTATAATGAAGCATCAGGCCCTCAATTAGCAAACACTTTGGTGAACAGAAGTGTGCAAAACATCTGTTTGAGGAGACACCAAAGGCACAACATTAAAGGGACGACACAAGTTTTGACATGATTTGTAACTTGCCCAAAGGGAATTTTCACTGCAGGTGTGAAGCACTTTAAACCAGATTGGTTTATTAGCCATAATGAAGGGAAAGGCCATATATTTAAATTAGGCTCAAAGCTAAAGAATAATTCCCATAGGAATTTGCTCTTTGAAGAGGATAAATATATTTCTTGTCCATTCTTTTAGGATTTGTAAATGTGTATCAACTCATACAAAGCTGTTTAGTTCTCATACTGCAATGTTTTACCTTTGTACATTAATATGTCAATTCCCATTTATTCTGTTTGTCATTCAGTGGATAAATCGATTTCCTAATTTTCAGAACTTTTATTTTACTGGCTTATACACACTTTTTACATTAGTAAATTGGCAATAATACAGATTTGACAACACTGACACTGCTTCCTTAAAAAAATCTTGTTCTACTGATTTACTTTACTGAATGCTTGGCTCTAATTTAAATATTTGGAAAACTACAGCCTACTGCATTCTATAATATAATATGTTTCCTAGAAGGTATTGGTATTCTTTGCATTCAGAGTCTTCTATGACTCTTGAAAACTTCAGACTTTGTTTGCCTTTTACAGCAAACTGCATTAATTTTTGCATCTGTCTTTTCCCTGCATTGCTTTGCACAAAGCATAGTCACAAACATTCATGTACATGCATTTGTGACAATAATATATATTGATGAATAAAAATACCCCTTTAATACTGAAGTCTGTGAAGTGGTTCATGGTTCTGTCACCAAAGTGTTCAGGCAATAAAATGTCCCTTATCCTGAGTATTTGAGAGTGCCAGTGATAGAATGCTGCATAGAATAAATATTCATTCATTACATTCAACACAATGGAGAAACAAGAGAGGGCATGAACTCAGTTGTTTTATTGATAGTTGATTGAGATGTTATGATAGAAATGTGTTTTCTTTGTTAATTCAAACAAGCAGGAATTGAATAGTATGATCGTAACCGAGTCTGCATTTGTTTTGAAATAGCATTTTCTTAAAATCTCTGTAAAATGACATAGCATATATACATTCCCCTTCTCTGACTTCTAGCTAAATACATTTAAGTTATTTTGCTATTTGGATTCAATATAAGTATTAGGGCAAATTAATGTGAAGCAAATTAAGTCAGGGCTTATTTATTATATATATATATATATATATATATATATATATATATATATATATATATATATATATATATATATGTATATATATATTAAAAAAAATCATATTCAAGAATGCACAGGCTTACTGCTGTTTCTCACTTGACACCGTGTGTAAATAAATGTCTGCACTAAATTAATTTATGGAATGCATGTGATGTTAATATGTGAGTAACATATGGGTGAGAGAGGCTGTGTCTTGTCTGTAAATGTTTGAATGGCAACATGGTGTCAGGCTGCATGAAGAAAACATCTGTCTGCCTTTAGTGATTGCATACAATATATTTCATAAAGGGGCTTAGAAGACAAATACAAAGAAAAAAATAACCTTTCTAGTCCCTATTTAAAAAAATAATAATTCATCGATCACAGTGGAGTTAAGTCTGTTCAAAAAGAAAAAATAGGCATCCCATAATCAGAACATGGTGCTTGAGAAACTTTTAACCAAAACTGTACCTTTGTTTCACTCTGTCCTTTCATTCCTTTAGCATGTGTTTCCATTTACCTGGGAGAAACGTGCTAGCTAGGGTTCCTACTTCGTTCTCTGTGAAGTCAGCATGGATCCTCCAATGCCAGACCTGCCTCTGATCTCCAATACACATGGAGCTCAGCGCATTTCTGTGGAACAACATGGTCTCTCACTTTATTACAACTCAGCTTCTTTTGCTGCTCATCAGCAGCTTTTATGAACTGTGCTACCGAATATGTTGGTAGACTAGTAACTCTTTATCTAAACAGGAAGGAGGACAAAAGGTTTCTATTTAATACCATCTTCAGGAGTTTAACAATGGCAAAGTTATGTCTGACTGTCCCTGACCCCTCTCCCCCAACCCCCCACTCCCCGTCCCCCAATGCTAGTCTGAAAGATTGAGTGTGTGATAAACTTCAAGCACATGTATTTACCCACTGGGTCAAAACAGAGGAAAAAAATATCGTCCTGGGGAGGTTGATAAATCTATAAGCTGTCAGTTCATGTTGGTAGACACAAGACATGGTACCGTATGACTCTCCAACAATAACCACCACTACTGTATTTGCACAAAATTTCTTGTTTTGTCGGAGGTAGTGGCTTGTAGACCACAGACTAGAGGGTGATGTAAAGGGCACATATATTTTCATTTCCAAGCTGTACTTTTGTGCTACCTATGCGTTTCAGAGATTGAATCCTTTTCCTGAGTGTCTTTCCATTCACCACCCATCCTTCTCCCTCCCTCACTGGTCCACACTCCTGTCTCTGCCCTGTGTTTGTAGCTCAGGCAGGTGCCCCTCCTCTGGGCGACTCATTCAGGAAAGGCCCCCGCTGGGCAGACGAGACTAGGCCGAAGCTTGGCCCAAGCCCCCGCTGAGACAGTATAAGAGGCTCCCTTCTCCGAGGCACACACATGCACACGTACTGAAATTCTATTTCCCCATCTGTTTTCCCTCTTTCAATCTTTCTGTATCTTTCCCTCTCCCTCTTTGTCTTACATGTTGGATATTAATTTGAGGTTTCTGGCTTTGTCCAAGCCAAAATAAAAGCCCACAAAGTGTTTACACATTAGTGCTGAGAATGGTCTTTTATTACTGTAAGCCTTGTTCACACAGACAATCCAGAACATTTATTCTATTTTACTCTAAATCTTGTCGATGGAAAAGAAAAAAAAATAATGCATTCAAATCCTGATATCAACCTGTGAACAGACAGGAACCAGACAGCCAAGTGGCACTTCCAAGTGGATCCTGAGGCTCCATCAGTAAAAAAAAAAAAGCTGCCCTATGCTGCCATATCCCCGTACCTTCACACTTCATTGTCAGTGGCCATGATCAGACGAAGGCACTGACTGCTCTTTTCAGAGGCCGGAGGTTACATAAACGGACATCAGCCCTTCTGTTCTCACCCTGGCTCTGACCAGAAGAACTGTGAAAACACCATGTATACATGACTCCCTTGTTTTCATTTAACTCTTCACCTTGCGCTTGTCTGTTATCTGCTTGTGTCTGGCATGTCTCCCTTAGTCCTCCTTATACAGTCAAGTCCATAAGTATTTGGACAGCGACACAATTTTCATAATTTTGCCTCTGTACACCAACACAATTTATTTGAAATGAAGCAATCAAGATGTGATTGAATTGTAGACTTTGTAAAATTGTAGAATATTGAATTAACCGTTCAGAAAATACAGCCAGTTTTTAGAGTGCCTCCATTTTCACAGGCTCAAAAGTAATCAGACAACTGACTGATAATCAGTTTCATGGCTAGGTGTGTCCTGTTTCCTTCTTATTCCATGACAAATTAAAGAGATAAATGGCCTGGAGTTGTTTCCAAGCATTGAATTTGCATTTAGTAGCTGTTCGTGTGAACTCTCAATATGCGGTCCAAAGAGGTGTTGACGCAAGTGAAGGAGGCCATTATTAGGCTGAAAAAACAAAACAGTCCTATCAGAGAGATAGCAGAAACTTTAGGGGTGGTCAAGTCAACAATTTTGTGCATTCATAAAAGAAGGAATGCACTGGCGAGCTCAGCAACACAAAGCCTAGAAGAAGACAACTAAGAGGATGATTGCAGAATTCTTTCCTTGGTGAAGAAAAACCACTTCACAACATGTAGCCAAGTGAAGAACATTCTGGAGGAGGTAGGCATATCATTGTCAAAGTCTACAATCAAGAGACGCTTTCAAAAATGTAAATGCAGACGTTTTATCTCAAGATGCAAACCACTGATAACACTCAAGAACAGAAAGGCCAGATTAGACTTTGCTAAAAAACAAACAAACAAAAAAAACAAACAAGCCTGACCAGTTCTGATGCAAGATTAACTTGTACTAGAGTGATAGGAAGAGGAGACTATGGAAAAGGAAAGGAAGGGCTCATGATCCAAAGCATACCATATCATCTGTCAAACATGTGGAGGAAGTGTTATGGCATGGGTGTGTATGGTTGCCATTGGAACTGGGTCCCTGGTTACTTCAGGCAGTCATTGATTGCAATGGATTTGTATCCCGGTATTAAAAACAATTCTATTGTTTATGATTATGTTAGTTTGTCCAATTAATTTTGAGCCTGTGAAAACAGATGGATTCTGTAAATAAATGGGTGTAATTCCTAAACGGTTAATGCAATATTTTTGTTAAACCCTTTTAATTAAAGCTGAAAGTCTTCACATCTACAATCACATCAGAGGCAAAATGATGAAAAGTGTGTCACTGTCCAGAAACTTATGGACCTGACTGCATGTCCATAACTGTTATGTACATGTCTACTAGCCATTCCTTACACTGAAAGGGACCTGCTAGTACAAATACACGACAAGCCTTGATTCGACATGCTTTCAGATTTTTCCCCTGCTAGTTAGCCAGAAAAAACATCAGTTGTGATGTAGATGAAAACCAAAGACAGACAGGACAGATAATTTAAAAAAAAAAAAAAAAACCTTCATAGATATATTCAGCAGTTTACTGTTAATTTACTGTTGAAAGCATGTTGTGTATTTATTTCATACATTCAGTGGATAAAGTACCCAACAGTGATAACTGACTAAACACAGACAATTCTATAGTACAAGTGATGATAATACTAAACATGGTATAGAGTTTCCAAATTGCTGACACACATAATAACACATAACACATTTATAGTACCTATAAGCACATTTTGGAAATCCTCATAGATCAGGTGTAAATGAAACACTGCGTTCAAAACCATGAACATTATCCTCAAAATGAAAACACCACACACACACACACACAGTTTTTCACACTGTACTGTCTTTCTCAGTGGTATACACTTCCTAAAACACAAAACTCTAAATGTTCTCAATTATCTGTGCACTCCTCTGCTCCCTGTTGTACCATCGCAGAGCCAAAAATCTTTTTGCAAGGTTCATGCACCTATCACTCCAGTGTTAGCAAGACTTCAGTATTATAGCACTGTAATGCAGCAGTGGAGCCCTTAGTATTGTAGTTTTTGCAGGTTTTGTCCTCAGTTGATATGACATAAATTTCTCCAAATTTAGTTTAGTGCTCTCAAAATAGTTAACAGGCATCTGAAACATAAACAATTACATATAACTTGTTTTCCAAACACAAAACACAAAATGGAATTTCCATGTCTTTAAAACTTCATACTGCCTAGTAGTCTAAATGCTACCGTTTTCATAATACACAAAAACACGTGTGCCATTTTTCCTAACACAACAAAAATGACATTTTATTTCAATTTGCAATCTTCTTACCTGCCGTAGTGGGTAGTGTTGCTTCCTCACATCTTTAGGGTCTTGGGTTCAAACCTGAGCTCAGGTTACTGTCTGTGTTTCATTTTCTGAGTTTCATATGTTCTCCCCTAGCTCATATGGGTTTCCTCTGGCTGTTCTGGTTTCCTCCCACTGTCCAAAATGCTGAGGTTGGTGGATCGGCTTGTGTGCATGGTGCCTTGTGATGGACTGGCTGCTCAATCTGTGGTGAAATCACCCACTTCGAGCCTAGTGTTCTTGGAATAAACTCAGGACCCATTGTGACCCTGAACAGAATAAAATAACTACTAAAGATGAACGAATGAATGAATGAACCTTTTCATCTATATAACCAATATAATTTACCCCCAAGTGGAATTTGGACAAAGAGTGGTGAACAGAAGTGTATGAATAAGAGGAGGTGTAGTATTTGGGAGAAGAAAAAGATAAGGAGAAGATGAGGAGAGACGAAGAGTAGAAGAGGTAGATAGGGATAGTGAAAGATGAAGAGGACAGGCAGTAGGGAGAGAAGATTAGAAAGGAGGAGAGCAGAGAGGAACAACATAAAGAAGAAGAATCTGAAATGAAATAAGGGCTACCCTGATTGACCATGTCCTACAGCAAATCCTCATTTTTCTAAGCTCAGAAATGGCATCCTCATTCCAAAACAGCAAGGCCAGGAACAACTGGAGCTGAGGCACTTTGTGGAGGTTTGGGATAATGCTCAATTCCACCAAATATCACTAGTGCACAAGTGAACTGAAACCCATTCATGTATCCTAATGGCGTTTCTCCCACCATACTCTCCCTTTGTGAATGCTGTTGAGTTCCTCTCTTTCTGGATATGGAAAGTATATGAAAGCAACCTATATTAGATAGTTAAACTCCTACAGGACACAGAAGAAGCTCTTAGAGATATTCAGGCAAATGAATCAGACCCACTGCCCTCACAGAAATGAACAGCTTGACGGATTCATTCAAATATCATACGCATGAATATTTTGTATTCCTGCTTGCAATTTCCTGTAATCTATATATTTTCTATCATAAGTATTTGTAATCAATCGAAATGGGAAAACCTGCCATTTAAGGAAATCTGTAAACCTTAAGACAGAAAGAAAAATGTGGAGGAAGATAAATATGTTTTGTCTTTAGTGTGCCTGTATGATTATAGCTGAATGAATTATTTAGTCAAAAGATGACAGGTCTATAGCTTTGATTTTTTTTTATTCAGTATTTTTATAAGAAGAAAGCAGTATTTCATTTCTCATCCAGGGTGTCCCCACCTTGTGCCCTGAATTCCCTGGGATAGGCACCAGGCTCCCCCACGACCCTGTGTACGATAAGCGGTACAGAAAATGGATGGACTGTGTTAATTGTTTTGAGAGCGTTATTATGGAGAAAGGTGGTGAGACAAACTGTATGTGTGTTTGTGGTTTTATTCTAATAATGCACATCCTGATGCTGAGATTGACAGCAGGTATAATTTTCAACTTTCAACTTGCATAGGTTTTATGAAACCTACTGAGGAAGTTACTTGCGTACACTTCATACTGGCTTTTTCTTTTGTACAAACACAACACTTATTTTACATAGAACCATTGTGACTGACAAGGATAAAGTGGTCACTGGAGATGTATGAATGAATGAATTGACTTTCAACAACTGCATCTAAACTATTGAGAAAAACTATAATTGAGAACATACTACAGCTCTCACAGTGTATGTGCTGGTGTCAGGGTTTTATACATCCACTAGAAAATGGCATAGAAATGAATTCTGTACTGATGATGACTACACTTACAGTACAGTACGTAAATGCAGTTGGTCTGAAAATTTTTTTCACAAATTGAAGACAAACACCCAAAGAACATGCAGGAACTGAAGACAACTGTGGTAAAGGCCTGGCAGAGCATCACCATGGAAGAAACACAGCGTCTGTTAATGTCCATGGGTTCCAGACTTCAGGCAGTTTCCTCACAATATGAGGATATTCAAAACTGTGTGTATAGTTTTAATAAACGTGTTTGAGCATTTGAGACACTGAGACACTGTATCCAAAAATGAATCTTTGGGAATCTAAAATTGAATTATTTCTACTGAGACAAGGTAAACATCTAAGACAAATTTGATATGAAAGCACTGGGTGAAAGTGCAACACTTCTGAACAGTTCACACAACAATCAGAGTTTCCTTAAGAAGTCTAGAATATCATATATTGTCTGGTTTGTGGTTCTAGGACTGAAAAGAAAAAAGGTATCTGTGGTGTGCCCCCTAGTGCTAAAGAACATATAATACATTTTAGTTCTCCACACACACAGGACAGAGGCAGGACTTGAACCCCCAACCCTGAAGGTGTGAGGCAAATGTGCTAACCACTAAGCCACCATGTCCCCCAGAAGAGAATATATAAAATATAAATAGAAAAACATGGTATTGTTCCAGCAACTGCTTTTATTAGAGATGGATATTATTGGAGAAATGTAAGGAACCATTAATAAATGACAATTACTGTGACAGTACCTACTGCACGGCTGTTGAAACAGTACGTACTAAAGAGTATGTATGTGTAGTATAAATACAATCCTGGACATACTACATCTGCCATGTTGGCATTGTCATGTGACCTTCTATGTCATCATAAGCACAAAAATCTTAAAGGGACCACCAGATTAAAGCAACCGCACTAACGGCAAAATGTGCACCAGGAAGGTTAATTGAATTAGTGATTTAAGCGTGGCAGTGTTAACAGGCTGAGGTAAATTCGTTGCTGTTAGCTTGGCCAGCTAAGGCATGATGGAGATCATGAAAAAGGTTTCAAATGTGAGAACTGTTTACTTGTTTAAACCTTCAACAAGTTAACAGTTTATTCAGGTATTGTTAAACAAGTCCTGTTTAACCAAGGTTTAATACTTAAAAAGAGCCGACGCGATGTCTTCCTGAGCTCGTCCGCACCAGTCCCGTTGCATTATGGGGTTTTTGACTTGCGTAATGTCCATCGGTTACATGCTGCAAAATCAGTAAGCAGTACGCTATCTGGGTATTTCTCGCCTACTGTTTCTCGCCTACTGAGAATTCGGACATACTACCCCTCTGGCATACTGCTTTTCGCCTACTATATAGTAGAGTAGTACACGATTTCAGACGCAGCCTTGGTCATCAACAAATTCATACTGTAAAGAAGTCTCACCAGGGGACAATAATTAATGTAGTAATACACTCAGATTATACAGAAAAGACTCATAGTGGAATTTCATTGCATTTCATTTTGCTAAAGCATCTAAACATGTGCTCAAAGTGGGTGGATTTGAGCTTGAAATATTACTTAAACAATTGTCTTAATTGTAAGGTTGCATATGACTGTGCTTAAATGACTGGACAGCCATGCATGAGGTCGCTCACCCTCACCCACTTGTAGTTATTTAATATAGTACCAGACACTCAGTGAACAAGTTTCTTTTTTTGATCATTTTTGGGATCAAGGTATCAGTATGAAGAGAATAGCATGGAACCCAGATAGGCTATGAAGGATTTATTCTATTTTTGAAAAGGTCACAGAGGGCAAAGAATACCTTTAAGTATTTCTCTGAGCTTGTCACTATGGTTACAGGCTTAGTAGGCTGAGATGAGATGAGAGCTGACTCTGGCACTATCCTAAATGATGCCTTAAACCCTGCAGTCCTCCTCCAAATCCACACTTCGTGAAAGATACCTTCTGCCTAAGTCCTCAAGGGATGTGAATGAATTTTTAAAAAATGACCATTTGGGACACAACATTTGTTTACTGATCCATACAGTGCACAGTTCCATTGGTTTTACATTTCACTGTCATTAGTAAATACAGCAATGGGTGTGTGAGTATGTATGTGATTGTGCCCTGCGATGGATTGGCACCCTGTCCAGGGTGTACCCTGCCTTGTGCCCGATGTTCCCTGGGATAGGCTCCAGGTTCCCCGTGACCCTGAAAAGGAGTAAGTGGTAGAAGATGGATGGATGGATGGATAGTAAATACAGCTTTCAATCCTAAATATGGACAGGAATGTTTATAAGCTGTAGCCAACTATGCTAGATATGCAGTGTAGTTAAATACTAGGTTTGAGCATTAGTATTTCCTTTTTAAACCAAACCAAGCCTGCTGTTTGCAGTAATTACTGGCTGACAGCATCTTACATTCTCACATGTATTCAGCTTACATAAATTTTAGCTTTGTCAGTCATGACATTAAAAAAAGATGCTGCATGTTCTGTTATGGTAAAGGTGACCGTTCTTCCACGTATGAGTTTGTTTTTTTTTTCCAACTTTTTTACTTTTTATAACCTGTCTACAATAGCATTAGCAGCTGTATTGCTGTTTCCTTTCTACCAGCACTTACCAGCTGCCAAGGATGTCTACCAGCTTGACCAGCTCAGCCTGTGTTTGGGCAGATGGTAGCTGGTCAGACCAAGCTTGATTTTATAGCAGTGGTAGGGACACAGACAGCCTCACAGACAACAATAGTGTGCCAGAGATCATTTATGTTCTGAAAGACCCAGCGTCAAAGTCTCCCAAAAGTGACTGATGCTTGTTTGAGCCGGTGTTGGATTTCAAGGTCAGTGTTGCAGCCCACAGTTAAGATGCTGCCCAGATACTAAAATGATGGAACCGCTTTGAGAACATCATGATTGACGGTGAAGACAGGCATGGTGGAAAATCACTTCTCTCTTGGGCTTTCATTCAAAGCCAAAAGTGTTGAGATAGCTAGCTAGCTAGATAGATAGATAGATGGAAAGATAGATAGATAGATCACTTTATCATTCCCTATCGATATTATTAAATTGATAGATAGATACCTTAGAAAGTTTATGTTAAAATTCCCAGTGGGAAATTCTAAGATTACAGCAGCAATCTAAAAAGTAGAGTCTAAGCAAGCAAGAGTATTCAGAGTAATAAAAATAAATATAAGCATATTCAGCAAAATAATATAAAATGTAATATTGGATATAGAGTGAGTATAGCTTTATATACAGTCTTCTGAGTAAACGTGAAATGTGTCAGTGCAAATACTGGAGTATTAATCCCAGGGAAGATGAATCAATAGTGTAATGTATAGTGCAAAAGGTGCAAAACAGCAAGTATGGAATAACAGATGTGTAGCAGAGTAGCTGTGATCAATAGAGCAACCACAATTGTACAGTTGTACAGTGCAATAATGTTATGGGTAGCATCAGTGCAGCAGTAAGCAGAATTAGAGATAGGTGCTAAATACAGGAAGTTCTTTTCCTTGTCCTCTTTGTTGTTAAGAATTACTCGGTTCCATGAAGTCCTTGTTTACTTGAAACAATGGCAGCTAATTATGTTCTGCGATAATTCATTGTTCTGTGTTTGCAGCTAATTTGAGCTAATAAACTACAAGCCTGCTGTGTAATGTGCCTGTAAATTGCAAAGGCCCTGTCTATAGATGCAATAGCACCTTAATCAATCAGATCAAATTACCAAGTGCTAGAGTACTAGAATATTTTCCAGGAAATGTCCTTGACTAAATTATATAAGAATTCAGTGTTAACTACAGCAGACATAACTTGGATGACTAATACATTACAGCTTGAAAGTCACTCAATAGAATTCTTGCCAGTTTGGTTCTGTGCTCTAGCATAAATAATGACCTTGAGGTTAAAATTCATAATGTGAGCTTTCATTTGTGGTGACACTACACTGGGGAAACAGTATAGCAATTACAGTGTTTTTATGCACTTCAGGAGGTGTTAAATAATTTGGTTGTACAGTTCTTTAGTAAGCTATGCATTGTTCATGCATAAGAGATCTAACACAAATTCTTGATTGTAGCATCTGTTCACTGTGTGTGAGCATAAGGACCAAGTAACTGCCAATACCAGTAAAGCAAACAACCATTAAGATCAATCAGAAACACAGCCAAATACTGGGTGAGGGAAAAAAACTGTTTACTTGATTTGAGAGGATTCTGATTTGTTAAGTGTATTCCACTCTTCCTTGCAAAAAAGTGCTCTAGATTTATTACATTGCCAAGGGGATCTCTTGTGAAAACCACAGCCATTCCATAGATTTGCAATAGGATTTAGACCTGGGATCTGACTAGGCCATTCCAAAACTTTGATCATCTTCTTCTTCTGAAGCCATTCTTTTTTTTTTGACTTGGATTTGTGCTTTGTGTCATTATCTTGCTGGACGATGAAGCTGTCTAACAGAGGACTGCAGGTTTTGATTAGTATTTGGAGCTATCCATGATTCCCTCTATCTGGATGAGAGCCTCAGTCCCAGTAAAAGGGAAGTGGCCCCATAGCATGATGCTGCCACCACCATGCTTTGCTGTAGGTATGGTGTTCTTTGGGTGACAAGTTGTCTTCTTTTTGTGCCAAACATATCTTTAAGTATTATATCCAAAAGGTTCTACCTTGCTCTCATCAGACCACAATAAAATTTGCCACATGCTTTAGCAAAATTGTAGCAGGATTCTTTACATTTTTATTATTTTTGTGATGAAGGGCTTCTGTCTAGCCACCCTACCCCATATCCCAGATGTAAACAACACAAGAGATTGTTGTCACATGCAGGGAGTGTCCAGTATTTGCCAGAAATTCCTGCAACTACTTCAAAGTCAGAGTGGATAATAGAGAGAACCTGGAGAATTTATGGTGGGCCGTGGGTTGGTGACACACTAAATTTAATGTTAGTGTTATAACTTAGATCTACCTGTTGTAGCATAGGCTGCAGGCAGCTGCGCTCTGAGCCACACATTACTGGTAGCTCATCAATCATGCCCCTGACTCCCCATACAGGAGGCAATACAGGAGACAATGAGAGAGGCTCATTGAGATCCTTAATTGGTCGACTGGTTCCAGGCTGGTCACATGACAAAAGTACAGGTGTACAATTTGACCAGAGAGCCCTCTTTTCTTTCATCAATATAGACAGCAAAAAAGAAAATTGGGTGGAAAATGCCAGATTAAAGAAGACAAAGGAATTAGAGGAAGACGCAAGTAAATTCACCAAATGTACAGACTTGTTTGCAACAGCAACAAACCCATAAGATAGCGATGCAGCTGCTGAGACAGGTATCAGTGGCAACCA
Source organism: Ictalurus furcatus (assembly GCF_023375685.1). Taxonomy (NCBI): domain Eukaryota; kingdom Metazoa; phylum Chordata; class Actinopteri; order Siluriformes; family Ictaluridae; genus Ictalurus; species Ictalurus furcatus. The sequence goes on along the minus strand of NC_071255.1, from coordinate 17,088,229 downwards.
CAGTGTTACATTGCATAATACACACTGCTCTACCAATGATTGTTGTGTGATCATCCCAGTGCAAATAATATAAATGCAAATGACCTACATAGGTAAAGTCACTGTAGATACTTGACTGCTGTAAATCATGAGAAGCTCATAGCTTGACAAGCTATAATTTCTAGGTAGCCCATCTTTCCTTTATGTTAAAGTTACTTTCAGTTTAGTATTTATTCATTTTAGTGTCAAGAACATTTCAAAGCATTGCTAAGATATTCATGAATGACTGATTTGTTAACTTCAAAATGATTATGTGGCCATCTAAGTGGAAATATAGTTGATAGTCTCTGAGAAGCCTTATTCATAATTGCATTACTAGTGGCCTACTGTGTATGTTTATCAATAAAGTGTGAAATTTCAAAACAGTTCACTTGAAAGCAAATAGGGTGGAAATAAAGAGTGCTTGTTTAAGCATAAAAGATTTAAGTTAGAATTGTCTCAGTCAAAATATAATGTTGATTATCAGTTCATCTGAAATTTGCTACAGCCCTTTATATTTACTGTAGTTAATGTTTTGGTTTGCCTACATTTATTTAATTTGTGTTGTAGTTGGTGCCTACTTTGCAGTATCTAGTTAAAATATATAGTGACAAAACAGTGAATTTGTCATTGTGGGCATCCCAAGTGAGTGTGTGGGATGCTCAGATAACATTCTCAGGCTGAAAAACAGTCCCACTTCAGCCCTGAGCTCCTTTAATGTTGCCATAAGTCTCTTGGCAGACTCTCTGATTAGTTTTCTTCTTGTCCTTTTGTCTACAGTATTTAAGATAGATGCCATGTTCTTGCTAGTGTCACTGTGGTGCCCCATTTTCTCCACTTGTTAATGATGGCCTTCACTGAGTTCTAATGTACATCTACTGCTTTGAAATTCTTTTATACCCCTCTCCTGAATGATACCATTCAGCAGATCCTGTACATGCTTTTTAAGCTCTTTGTGGACTATGGCTTCAGCAGTCGGATGAAACCAAGATGATGTCATGAAAATCCTACAGAAACTGCTGATCTGTAGTTGGGGTTAATCAGAATCACTTCATTGATGAACATGAGTTTGAATGTGATTGGTTCATTCTGAGCAAAGTCACATTCTCCATTATAAAGGGGGGTGCACATTTGTGCAGCCAGGCTATTGTAAGTTTTTCCCCCTAAAAGCTTTTATGATGAGTTTTTTTTTCTCATTGTTTTGTTGGGTGCTATATCACATTAAAGGTTGAAAAAGATCTGACAAGATTTATTGTGGTATCATCACAAAAACCTGCACGGTAATTACAGACATTCGTAACTGCTGAACACATTTCAATATGTGCATCTCATATTTCAACAAATTTTGAGTTCCCAGTTTTCAAAAGACACACTCATCTCAAAACAGTCATCAGGGTAACACAATGAACATGTAGCAAATAAACATTGCAAAATCAGGAACTGAGAACAATAGTGTAATAAAAAAGGAGTAAAAAGACAGACATGTTCCCCAGGCATATGAAGGTTGATGGAAAGACTGATAAAATTCTATGTTATACCAACTGGTGAGGCTGTGCATGATTGTCATGCTTTCCCCTCAAGACTTTATTAGTACAAGAACAGAACAGAAGTATGAGAACTGCTATATGAGTACTGCAAAATAGTATCATTCAAAAGAATGATATTCCATGGGTTACTTATATAGTTCTTGACAGAAGAAAAGACAGAAGCCTTTGGCTCTGCCTGGACTATAGCAGCTTGAAGGTGGTGACACGAAAAGTCACTGAACCCCTCCCACACATAGAAGTGTTGAGATATTTTAACCCAATCTTGCTGAATATTATTTATTTAAAAACTAAAATCTATATTGATAAGAATAATTTCACGTGGTAGATGGCTCTCTGTCTAATTAACAGGTTAATGAATTCTGTCTGAAAGACAGTCCAGAATGCTAAGTGCTAGTAGATGGAAATAATTTATAAATTACCACTCCTAATACAACATCACAGACAAGTTGTTTCAAGAAAATAAAAGGCAAACCTGTGCGGTAGTTCAGTGGTCAAGATGTTAGATTACTGCTCAGAAGGTTGTAAGTTCAAATCCCAGCACTGCCAAGTGTCTACCACTGGGCCCTTGAGCAAGGTTTCTTTAGTGTGAAATTCTTTAGTGGTTGGGGGGCTGCTATTTAGGGCCTGTCATGTGGGTTACATGAGAGTACATGCTTGCACACATGCACAAGTTGGTGGGGGGTGTGCAATATGATTTTCAAATAATAACATAATATGTGGTATATGTTTGTGATAAACATATTCTGTAACAGTAGGAAAAAGGCCCTTGAGCAAGGCCCTCAATCCTCAACTGTTCAGTTGTATAAATGAGATAAATGTAAGTCGCTCTGGATAAGGGTGCATTCCAAAATGCCATAAATGTAATGTAATGCAAATGTCTCAACCAGGGTGTGTCCTGACAGTGTTCCTGGGATAGGCTGGATCTCTGGATTGACTCTGAGCAGGATAAAGCATTTACTAAAGTGAATGAATGAATATTTAAAAAAAAAAAAAAGAAAGAAAAGAAAGAACAATAGTAATGTTTTTGTGCTTGTAGATGTTTCTGAGTGCTCCTGTTTCACCAAAGTGTGCCTTGACAAGAAGCTTACTGTAGTACCCTGGTAAGCATGTAAGAATTGTGCTCATGAAGTATAACAGGGAACAGCAATGGCAGAGTAGGCTCACTGCTGAAACTAAGGATAAACTAGCGACACAAGTTGTCTGGCTACACTGTAGAATAAATACCTTATGAAATATTTTTAACTGCATTTTTCCTACTGTTACAGAATATGGTTATCACAGTAATATACCACATATTATGTTATTATTTGAAAATCATATTGCACTCCCCTCACCAACTTGTGCATGTGTACAAGCATGTCCACTCAGACTTCTGGCAAGTGCTTGAGTTCCTGTCATGTAACCCACATGGCAGGCCCTAAATAGCAGCCCCCCAACCACTAAAGAATCTCACAAACTATTCCGCTGAACTGTAGTGGATGATGATGGGGCGTTTTACAGTAAAAACATTGCTGATTGGACAGCGACTATATCAGAGTAGTGAGTCCTGATGACAGAGTGTCAGGGACACAAACAATTGCCAGCTTCTTCAGGGCTCAAGGCCCTGTAGCAGTACTACAATAAAGTTGTCGTTCTCTCCCAAGAAATTTGTTCCGTTTTGAACAGAGGGTGACAGAAAAAGTAGAGCCTGCAGTTCCAAACAAGGGTTTCTATTTTCTTGTTAAAAAAAAAACGACAACAGTTTCTACCTTTTATAAAAATGACTTTTACATCTGAGAAGGTTGAACTGATCCTGAAAACCTTTGTTTTTTTGTAAGCTATATGTGACAGAGTGACCTTTGGTCTCTCCTAGTACCATGGGGGTTTTCAAGATTTATATAGGTGGCCCTGTCTTCTCTTATGGTGACTGGCATCAGTATAATGCCATATTTGGACAAATGGAGCAGGAAATCCAGAGCACATTCGCTCTCATATAGCGTCATTTGGATTCACAGTGATCTAAGAGAAGAGCTCCTGAACACTACAGCAGCCCCATAGTTCATCAGTATGGAGCTAGATTTAGTGAGAATGCTAGTCACCCCATCATCCCAACGTGTTGAGAATATTATTTCACTTGCCAATTAGATTCAGCCAGGTTGCCATGTGTGATATCATTGTCTTTTGAGAATGATTGGACTAATTATGGCAGCCACATCAGTGACCTGCCTAGGCTTGATATAAACACATACATCCCAGCTGTGAATTAGCAGTCTGCAAATGGAACCTAAACACTCAACATATCACAGTGAAAGGTACCCAAGCATTTGGCTCATTAGTGTAACAGGGTGTCCTTAGTACAGGAAGCGTGGTTGAGAGTGGAACACAAGGAAAAAATCACCATGGATGCTTTCAGTACAGCTTGTGAGCAGTGGGGCAGTGAGGTGCCACAGGTGTACTGGGGGCATCTGGGTCCCCGGTGTAAGACCAGACACAGGTGAGGGCAATCCATCTGGGCCAGACATTCATCTTGCTGGTTCTAAGATGTTCTGCTCCACTAAGGCAATATTGTGATGGTCAACTACATCAAAGTGGCACAAGTTCTCTTCTCCTTGAACTGAAGCTCTTCATGTAAGCCTACATACAACTGCCCTAACTTAGATCAACTTCTGTTGGGACTGCGCTGCTTGTGGGCCCAAGATGATGGGCAAGACCTAGGCTCCCACTTCTGTTTTCAGTAGTTGTCAAAACAGCTACATGGCTTCTTCCTGTTCTATGAATGCTACTCACCTTACTGACCGAACCATGTGCATTATCTGATTCCTTGGATATTGACCTTCCTCCAAGCACTACTAAATGCAGATAAAGTCCAGATCTACCCTAAAGGCAGCTATTGTAGCATAGTGAATAGCATCTCTCTAGAATTCCATAAGCTTACTAGTGCCTTTTAAAAGGGGGTGAGGCACCCAAGAGTCTTCACCACAGTCCCCTAGGAGCCTGGTGGGGGAACTTCTCCACTGGAGTTCCTCATGAGCTTATGTGTGAAGTTAAATTTTATTGAAAAGTGTCCATTTGCTAGTAATCACTTCAGGTGGAATAGTGGGGGAGTTGAATGCTCTGGTGATTTTACATGTGTTGGTGGTCAGATTGCTCTGGGATTTTTGCCCGATTATATCACTGATCAAACTTTTTAATAAGAGGTTTTATAAGATATAGAAACCTCTTATCATGTCCGAGAGTGATGGGTCAAAATTATGGGAGATTTGAAAATAGATGGGAATGAAGATCATATGACGATGACAACCATTTCTCAACCTACAGTAACATCGAGATGCTTGTGTATGTTAGTAGGAAAAGGTTTCACATTCTACAATAACTTGTTTCAGCCTTGATTTAGATTTACATTTGGCAGGTGCTTTTATCCAAAGCAACACACACAGAAGAAATGTTACTTCTTTGATATGAATTCTAAAATGGTAATGATTTACAACATGATGATTTGTGAAGGAGACCATTATAATATAAAACTGTCCATTTATTTTTAAATTATTATCAGTTGTACACCACCTAAATCTGTGCATGGTATTGACACACCACTCTGTACCACCAAGCTCCATGTACAACCATCGATAAACATGAACACTAGATGGAGACACATATCTTTCACTAGTACTACCATTTAGTATCCAGCTTGTCCTAATCAAAAGGCACTATTCCTAGTAGGGGTTAAAAATTCAATACCAGCATGTAATGTTGATTAATTTTAGGAATTATTTTCTAACAACTATTTATTATTATTATTATTATTATTATTGCATTTTTGTTAATTAATACATGCTAGTCTATATTTCAAAATATATATATATTTTTAAATAACCTTGCTGGTAGTAAAACGACTTAATCATCTCCAGCCTCATGGAAAACTGAAAAAATTGTATGGTTATAATTTTGCCTTTGATACCATAACTAAGACAAGACACATTTTAGACTCTGAAGATGTTGAAGAACCTTGCTGGTTTTCTGCCACCCTCAGCAGTCCATCTAGAGCAATTTGCTAGATATCAGGTGCACTTCACTAGGTGGATTAAATTACAATACTGTTGAATGCATTTTCAAACATACTTTTCTTTTATCAGCCCCCTTTCTTAATAATCAAAGGTAATAGGGTTTCATTTGAATAAAGACTAAAAAGAGCAGTCTCTGATGAATCTATCATTTCCATCTTCTCATTCCAACTGTAATGATCCAAAGGCCATTTTCCTGCACTCCATTTTGAGAGGAGCATATTAAATGGAAGAAAATAAATTATTCCTGTGGAAAAGAAAGGTTCTGAGCCATTAGGTAGAGGGAGGTGCTGTAGTTACATGGGACTAATTGAATGTCAACGTGAGACATGTACAGGAAACTGAAGTGTCGTGTCAGCAATATCGGGGCGGCTTAGAAAGTGAAGTTAGCAAAATGAGGTGCCCGCTTCAGGCAGGAGTAAACAGAAGAGTTTAATGAAGGTTGAGGTGGTTTAGTTTAGCGAAGTGGGTGTCATTACTGCTTGTGAAATAGAGAGAGACTGTGAGGTTATTCAAAGACAGGTAAAAGCACTCAATTAGATTTGTGTGTGTGTGTGTGTGTGTGTGTGTGTGTGTGTGTTTATGTGTGTGTCACTGCTGAAAGATCATTAAAATCTCTTTGCAGGATTTAGTATGGCATTTAAATTGCAGCCATAGCATTTAAAGGGCCTGTGGATGAAAACAAAACACATAAAAACAGTGCTTTTCCAGTATTGGAGATGTGGCATGAGGAATGAACACATACTGTTAGTCTTGGCAGCACGAGGAGGAACTTGTATAGATGTCTTTCTTTCAGCTTCTCAAACTCCATGACATTTTTTCTTTCTTTAAAACAATAAATTCAGCAAATGATTCAATCAAAATAACTGCACACTGCATACAGAGATACATATTAGATTAGACAAGCACTGATACTTTTAAACAGTTCTCCACTGATTATAATACAAGCTAAGTTTCATAAGGTGACAGGTGCTGGTTAATTACTTTTATTTTAATGTTTGAAGATCATTAAATGGAATTTAAATGTGCCAGTCTGCAGGGTGTTAAAACTGATTCGACGGCATCAATAAACGTTTATAAGCAGATTATAATATGTTCTATTCAATGAGTATTTTATATATATATATATATATATATATATATATATATATATATATTGCCATGCTACTATGCAGAAGGAAAATGACAGTTTTCTAGTTACTGTTGTCACTTTTTTAACAGTGAATATTTTAAGCCCCCAAGGGCAAAGAATGTTGTTTTGGCGAGATTGTGAAAACAGTAAAAATGCTGGAAGGAAGCTGCCCCATTATAGCTTTATAAATAAATCTGAAACAGTAGAAGAGAAACAAAAATCCCAACTTTACATTTCCTGAACCACTTAACTACAGTACAGCATGGTATGGTACAAGTTAGCACTCGGATTCAAACTCATAACGAGTGGAAATTTGAAGTTTAAGGTTGACACCTACATTTTCAATTGGATTTTAGTTCACACATAAACCATAGGTTTATATTACACTAAATAAAAAAGACCTTTATAAGCTATTTTCATCTGTAAATACAGGATTCCTCACAACATCAGCAGTAGTCCAGCCCTGTGTGCTCCGCATTGTGCACACAGCCATTAAAAGCACATGATGGAAAAAAAAAATCAGTGTGTCAGCTTTCATTGCTTCAGATTGCTCTGTTATTTACACCCACCTCACTATTCACACATTAATGGGAGCAGGATAGAGAATAAACAAACACTGGCAGGCATCAGGAGCTAAACCTCATCATGTGTGAAAGCAGTGTGTGGAGTGCTGAAGCACCAAAGCATGAATAGTGTAAGTTTGTAAATTCAGACCTTTACAGTGCAGTACCTCTGCTCTGGTGCTGTTTATTTTCCTCTACAGATGGCTATAAACTGGTCATAGGGTTTGGGTGTGATTAAGAGGCTAATTAGTTTTGTGGGCTATAGGGAGGCAGTGTTTTCTGTGTGTGTTCAGTGCTTGGGCTATGCTTGTCAGGCTAATAAGGGATGGGATACTTTATTATGGCTAAGGACAGGTGCATGGTGTGCAGGCTGGGACAAGCAGGCAGGGAACACCGCCAAAATGGAGTCAGATAAACAGAGTGTGCACTTGTGTGTATGCGATAGATAGGCAGAGGCAGGTGTGTGGCTCTTGGTGAAAGTGTTAAAAGTGATGAGTAAATAGCTGAATGGCACCAGTATGAACTGGATCAAACCAATCCCAGCCCCCAAGTCCCAGGTCCGAATGGGGGGTGTGCCACACACCAGACATGCCTGCCATACTGGGCATGCTAACCATAGCATAACTCTCTACTGACCCCATACAGACTCCCCAGCAACATCAGCTTTTATACATAATGCAGCAGTATCAGTTTATATATTTGGCTTTACATTCAGATGTATTCAACCTCTGCACTACATATCAATTAGACACAAGACTCTATCAGAGACAAGCTAAATCAGGAACCATGAAATTTAAAGAGATGACCAATATTTCAGTCTACATGGTTTAGACCCCAGGCCTGAGTGCTGAGCTGAATATTCAAAGTTTCACATGTTTAGAAAAATGAATTCTTTTGCCATCAGTCGGTTCATTTTAGACAGGCAACACAGAAGACAAAGCAGAGCTGAAAACATGGACAAGCTCGATTAGCTACTGCAATTTTGAAGAATTGTGTACGCAATCATTTTTTATAATAGCAGCTGCTCAGCTTGTGTCTGGAGCAATGTGTTTCCTTTCAGTTTATGGTCTGTTTACATCCAAATATTCAGTGGTTTGTGGCCTACTAAAATCTTGATGGGAGATCAGCCAGACATGATGTCTGTGCAGCCAAAGAATACGAATAAACTAAACAAATACCAGCTTAGGACTTTATGGGGTTGTGAGCCATTCTGAAAATGTAATGCACTTATTCCTCTTGGGCTGGACAAGGCAAATGGACATCCGGACAAGTGGACTCAGCTATTGTTGTCATGAGGATTATATAACTACAGGGTTGCAGCTAGATTGAGTCAGCTAGTTGTATAAGACCTAGAGCCTATCAAGGTTCTCTTGTCCATTACCTGCTTATTTACAAGTCAATTTCTCCCTTGACAAAGCACTTGAATTACATACATTAAGCCATGATGCTTAAGACATGATTTTCAAACCATCCCAGAGACACACCATAACAATTTAAAGAGCATAGGTCCATATGCAAGGAAATATGTCTATCAATCAATTTTTTCCCAAAATAACACTATCTTTTACATTATTATTGTAATGTATTAGAATAGTATATACCTTAATATATTATTCAGCATGTACAATGCTTTTCATTGCTGCAAAATGGGGTGTGAATTCAGTCTATGACTATAAAACTGTAAAAAATAATTCTACTACTGCAAACTACTTTGTTTGTAAAGGTAATGTGTTTTTTTTCAATTAATATTGTACATTAGAATTAGATAATAAATGTTGAATAAAACATCCTGCAATTTTTATTCCCAAGATGACATGAGGTAGCTAGTTTCAAATTACTATCTGGAATGAGCAGACGCAAAATGTTTAAAACATGAACTAGTGGTTGGCTGTCAAATATGTTAGGGTAAAAGCCACTTGGTACAGATCACCGGTTCTTACAATTTCATATAAAGAAGATAGAGTTAAGTAAAAACATCTGATGCTTTCAAGTCATTTTGGATCATGCAGAATTTTTTTTGAATACAGTCCTGACCCATTGCATTACGTAATGTAGTTTTCTATACTCTTCACACACATGACAAATAGCTGATATTGAACTGATCTTGATCAGTAGCTGAAATATAAAGTTGAATGGGAATAAATATGAGATGGGATGTTATAATGAAACCATGGAATCTATCTATAGACTTATATAGACCACCATAACAATAATGAAAGGACTTGCCTAAAAATTTTATATATATATATATATATATAAAATGCAGGTATTGGAACCATGCACAGGTGTTATATTTTTCTATGCAGAACAGTAAAGCTGGGTTTAAAAGTCAGCCTACTTCTAGACAACATCTCACTTTGAAAAATAATGAATGTCTATCCTATTGTTGGGTTTTCTTGTGTGTGAGAAATGTTCAGTTTTTAAATGAAATGTACTGTATATTTACTATAATGGGTAAACTCAAATTGGCATTTTTGTGCAGTAGTGTGAACCATAGTACTTACTGTTTGCATTTACACTTATACGTCTTAATAAATTCATTTATATGACAGAAGAGACAAGTCTATATGTAATCAGACTGTGAGGGATGGAAAGTGAGACAGGGCCTGTAAGGAGGAAATGAAAATTGTGTTAAGGGATGTTGGGGAGTGTGTGTTGATGGAGACAGAATTTCATTTTGCAGCTGTCTAGCTGAGAAGTATTGATTTAAAGAGACTCAGCTTTAATATGTAATTGAACAGTTCACAGTTGTTGTTTTTTTTTATTATTATTTTGTATTGATGAGTGATTATAACACCCACGGTAATAAGCAAAATTATAACCGGTTCCTTTTTTATATTCCAAGTGAGGAATTCATTTTGTTCCAAGACAATGGCTCTAGCAAGATTCTGACACTGACCTATGCATCAGTTCTTTATTGATTTATCAGTATTTTTTGCATTACAGCTGATTGAAGTTTCTAAATATTTTAGACACGACTGCAGAGCATGTGGATTTGTTTTGCTACACACACGCACACAATTCACATCACTGATACAATGGTTTTAGATAAACACAGTGCACAAGATGTAGTTCATTAACCTTAAAAGAATATTAAAATCCTAAATGAGAAAATTAATTATTTTCATCTGATCTTATGCTTGATAGACCATTGTTCTTCAGTTGTGATGACCGTTGCATGCTACTCTAATAGTAAAAACAGTATAACTACAAAAAGTTTTAATACAAATAGTAATTACTACACTATCATTAGTGTTGATAAATGGATACATAACCTATAAGAATGGCAACTTTTCTTTGAAAAATGACTCTTTATGTTCATAACATAGCTTACAAGGCAGCGAACATATCTCTTGTCAAATATCCAAAATTATTATTCATTGAGCTTGGCAAATAGTCAGTATATTAAATTTTAGAAGTGCTGTGTGAGAGCATATATGCATTCGGTTTGCAAATATTGACTTTTTTTTTTTGCAAATGCCAAATATAATCCTAATTATAGAATGCCTCAGAACAACTTTACAAATTCCTGTATATTACCAAAATGAAAATTAAGTGCTATTCAGTCATTTACGTCCCTAAAAAAGCACTGCTGATGACATGCTGAGGTGTCGGTCTCTTGTCTTTAGATGTTAGTCAATTTCATTGCAACTCTTGCAGAAAATTCACAAATAGTCACAAATAGTGATTAAATCCTGACAAAAAGTACAAAAACGTAAATTATTTTTTCAAAATGTGACATTGTTCCCGTAATTATTCACCAAATTGCTCTGAAAGCCATAGGTTAGAGTTCAGTTACATATTTACATGTATTATGACGTATTCTTCTGATCATATATATATATATATATATATATATATATATATATATATATATATATATATATATATTATTGTTGTTTAAACTTACATTTTTTATTAGGAAATTATGAGGAAGAGGGAGAACATTAGGGCACAAAGAGGAGTTATGGCTGAGTTTTGATACTTAAATACATCTCAAACTGGAAGAGTTGCAGAAATCCCTCTTTATCCTGACAGCACTGGGCAGAAAACAGAAGGTCCTCCTCCCCTTCTCCCAATCATTGTGAATTCAGACATAATGCATTCTGATGCCTGCTGTCAGGCAACTGATGCCTCCATGGGCTGCCATGAAGAGGAATTTTGAGTCAGGTGTTTCTCACGGCATGGGAGCAGGTGCAGGGGACGACAGCCGACAGGGGCCTCATCAGCAAGAGAAAATAAAGCACTACCTGAGGTCAGGAGGGAAATGGATTAGGCTTCTAACATTAGAATATAATCATGTGTACCAGTCACTTGAGAATCTATGCACAAGATTCTGAAACAAGAGCAAAAAAAGTGTAGGGAAAAGACACACACACACACACACACACACACACACACACACACACACACACACACACACTTGACTTACTACCCTTGTGTGCAAATTTCATTAACGTAACAATTAATTAAAGCAACTAATGATGTTATGCCTACACCTAACTCTAACCTTTTTTTTTGTATTTTTTTAAATAAAAGCTTCAGTTAAAACCCCTCCCCCAACACACACACACACACACACACACACACACACACACACAACAATTCAACAAAAATGTGATATACACTCACCGTCCACCCAATTATTCGGAACACCTGTACACCTACAGTTCTGTGGGTGGAAATGCCTTGTTGATGAGAAAGGTCAGAGGAAAATGGCCAGATCCAGGAAGGATATAGTAACTCATAATCATTATATTTACAGTGTATACATATACTTGTTTGAGATGCCATCCCATCCCATTTCATGCTTTTCCTCTTTGATGCTGAGATGTTTAATCAGTGTGATGTATTCATGACATGCAAGAAGTACAGTTGTAAATTTTTGGCTTGATTGGAATGGCCATGGCTGAAACAAATCAATGCCATTGTTCATGTCTTGGCTAAAGACAGAGTAAACACTTCTGGCAGGAATGGCTTTTCATCATTAAAACTATTTTGCTTTTGAACCATGCCAGAAACAAAATACTCTGATGACTAAGCAGTTTGGGGCTGCTTGTTAGCTTACATGTTATTAGTCACTCCTCCTTACATCAACTCTGTCAGTACCTCTGCTGCGAGGTAATACAAAGTGAATGTCTAATGAAAGATTAATGATGACTGTTGACAGATGTTGTGTTTTATTAATGCTTTATTAAATTTACCAGTCATCAACCACAACAAATGCATGATTAATCTTTTCATTTTGTAGTTGTACACTATTATAATGGTTCACTAACAAGTTACTCCTGAATGTCCCATCAATAGTTACATTTTTAAAATCCTAGATCTTATTTTCAGGAAATTTGTACTATTCTTGAATATATATGAAACATCCCAAGTGAGTCATGAGTGAGTTCTCTGACTGTTGTAGTCAAGTCACTCAGCCTCACGTCCAAATTGAGTCTCAAGTCAAGACTACAGTTCCTAAGCAGTTACTTAAAAAATCAGCCAAGTCCTGAATAGGGTCCTGAAGTTGGGGTGGTGGGTTGGACTCTTAATGAACTGAGGGCCTAAAAGTATAGTTTGAGTAACACTATTTAATGTTGAAGAAAACAGTATTTACAGAATCTTCAAATGCTGGCACATGCAAAAAAAAAAAAAAAAAAAAAGACAATAAAAAACCAACTTCCAGTTAATATTTGAGTCGCATACAGTATAAACACGTCCTTGTTAAGCTAAAGGTTTGATTTTGTGACTTTGAGTACTTCTTTGTAAAAACGAATTGATTCACTCTGAGCAGAACCGATATTTTAATGTCTCTCTCCTTGTGTCCCAACCCCAACATAACATTCCTAAACTGGTTACAACAAAATGGTGATAAAATAGGAAAATCCTTTTACATAGCTAAGACAAGAATAATAAGCTAGTGGGCTAACTGGAATGAAAAAACCCCCCCAAAAAACCAACTATTAACTCAAATTTAGATTTCCATACTTCTTAAGTTCAGGAAATTTCAATGTGAGATTTTACAAAAGCTAATAAAATGGCTCACAAAACTTGCAAAGCTCTAAACTAATTGCACTGACATGCACATGTACATATACTCCTATAAAATACATGAATGCATTAACATATTTTAATGAGAATGTCATCAGTATAGAACTCCAGTCAGACCATGCAGTTAAAGAGAAAAGTACAATGCGTAGAGAATGCAAGAGAGAATGTGTAGGAATACTAGCATATGGCTGAGATATGTCCCTCATGTTGCCCAGCAAACAGGGACCAATTACAATTACTGGCCACTTTAATAGGAATACCCATACCCCTGTGCATTCATGCATTTATCCAATCACCCAATCATGTGGCAGCAGAGCAAAGCATAAAACAGATAAAGAATAGAAGAAAAAAAAACATCACCTGTTTCCCCCCCAATCTTCTGCTGTCCAGTTTTGCTGAAATTGTACCTACTGTACTCTTGGATTCCTGTTCTTGGCTGACAGGAATGGAACCCAATGTGGTCTTCTGCTCTAAGCTTTCTGCCTCAAAGTTCAATGTGTTGTGAGTTCTGTGATGCTTTGAAGAGTGGTTATTTGAGTTACTATTGCTTTGTCAGCATGAAACTGTCTGGCCACTCTCCTCTTACCCTCTCATAAAAGAAGCTGCTAACTGGATTCTGCCCACAAACACTGCCACTCAGTTGATGTTTTTTGTTTTCCATACCATTCTGTGTAAACTCTAGAGACTAGTATGCATAAAAATCCCAGGAGACTTGCATTTTCTGAAATACCCAAATCAGCTGGACTGGCACCAAGTTGTTGATGGCTCAAATTCAAAAACATTCTGATATTTGATGTAACTTTAACTGAAGCTCTTGACCTGTACATGTATGATTTTATCTACTTTGCAGATGACATATGATTGGCTGCTTGGATAATTTCATGAGTGAGCATGTGTATAGGTGTTCCTATTAAAGTGGCTGGTGAGTGTATATAGACTGTTAGTTGCACAATAAAAACAAAGCAAGTTACTTACATCCAAGCTGAAGAGGGCTGCGTTGACCAAGAGTATATGATATTGCTGTAGACAAGCTTTTGCTGTTTGCCTTCTTTTATTCCCAGGTCACCTTCATTGCATTTTTGGTGCTAAACTAATCTTACCTGTTGTTAAACTTCACAGTAATGAGCCTCTGACAGAAAATCTCAAATCACATCCATTCTATAGACTGCAGTGGTTTATGAAGCCATGTCATGAGATAACTTAAGACATTCAACGCTGAATGTAGTTTTTTTTTTGTTTGTTTGTTTGTAATATGGATGCGCACAGGTAAAACAAGCAGCACAACATCTCATTGGTTAATTTATGTAATGCATTGGGAGTGCTCAGACATTTACATTTCACCACAGTAACAAATCAAACAAAATCAAAGCAATAAACTCAGATATTAAATCTTTTTAAACTTGGTATTTATGCAATGTGTGAGATTTTTAAAGGTGTAACTCCAGGACATTTAGCTCTAGTCCATGAGACCTAAGAGACTTGTTCCAGTATATTCTAATGATTGTATCTTTCTTTCTAGCAAGATACCATTTGTGTCTGGATTTCATTGAACTTGTTCTGAGCCCTGGAGATCTCTGGTTCTAACATTGACCAAGGTCATATATTAACAAGAGTGTAAAAATATAAAATCACACATATATCAGGCACTTTAATATGAGACAAACATTATAGAATCGCCATGTCAGCATTGTGACAAGTGAAAATAGCACATACAAAAAAAAAAAAAAATTGACACTGTCCCAAGTACTTTCTATAGCATGACTTGAGAAATAATAATATTTCTTATTATAAATCTGTATGTGTATTGTTAAGGTCAGTTTATCCCTAATTATGTTTGACTGGCAAGGTGTACCAGCATGAGCACTACCCCTGTCTAAAAACACCTAATATATAAAGACAAGAAGACAGTAACACCATTCAAGGAAAAAATTTACTCAATTGCCATAAAAATTAACCAACCATGACCCAAAGGCACCGTGAAGTTATCTTCATCTTAATATGAGTTAATATCATCTTATGTTCAATGTGATGCTCGCTCTTCCATTTAACCATGATGTTTACACTCACCAGCCACTTTAAGAGGTTGTACCCCTGCGCATACATGCAGTTATCTAAGCAGCCAATTATGTGGCATCAGCACATAAAATCCTATTGTTACAGGTCAAGCACTTCAGTTAAGGTTCTCAATAAACATCAGAAAGTGGGTAAAATGTGATCTCAGTGACATTGACCATGGCATGATTCTTGAGGCCAGACAGACAAGTTTGAGTATTTCAGAAATCGCAGATCTCCTGGGATTTTCAGTCTATAGTGAATCGCCTAGTCTTCCAGTCCTCAACTGTCCAGTGAACCTGTGCCCTCTGTAGTTGCCAATTCCTGTTTTTAGCTGACAGGAGTGGAACCCAGTGTGGTCTGCTGTTGTAGAAGCCTCGAGGTTTGATGTGTTATGCTTTCTGAGAAGCTTTTTTTTTATCACTACAGCTGTAAGTGGTTCAGTTACTGTAGCCTTCCTGTCAGCTTGAACTAGTCTGTCCATTGTCCTCTGACCTCTCTAATCAACAAGGCATTTCTGCCCACAAGCACTGCCAGTCACTTGATGTTTTTTTGTTTTTCATACCATTCTGTGTAAACTCTAGAGACTGTTCTCTCATGCCAGAGAATCAGCAGTTTCTTAAATACTCAAACCAGCATGATATTATGGATTGGGTTGGTGGATAATTGTATGAAATGATCAGAGGTACAGGTGTTCCTAATATATTGGCTATTGAGTATATATAAGTAAGTAAGCAAAGTGTGAGTATTTTCATGCATTTATAAAAGAAACTGAATTAGTAGTTTAAAATTGTTTGCAGAGGTTGAGTATCTTTTGGTATGGAACATTTCAAAATATTTTTGCACTAATTTCAGTCGTCTAGTTATCCGTATTTTACAACCCTTATTCCGAAAAAGTTGGGACAGTATGGAAAATGCTAATAAAACCAAAGAGGAGTGATTTGTAAATGTACTTTTACTTGTATTTAAACAAAAAACGTATAAAGACAAGGTATTTGATGTTTTACCTAATCAACCGCATCCTTTTATAATATAAATGTTTATTTTGAAATTGATGCATGCAACACGTTCCAAAAAAGCTGGGACAGGGGCAATTTAGGACTAATAGCAATGAAATTTGACAAGTGACAAATGACAAGTTGAAATAAGAAGATGATGTGAAACAGGTGAGGCAATCATCTAATCATAGTATAAGGAGCCTTCAAAAAAGGCCTAGTCCTACAAGAGCAAGGATGAGTTGAGGCTTGCCAATCTGCCAACAGATGCGCTAGCGAATAATCCAACACTTTGAGAACAACATTCCCCAAACACAAATCGGTAGGATTTTGGGCATTTCACCTTCTATAGTGCAGAATATAATTAATAGATTCAAAGAATCCGGTCAAATCTTGGTGCGTAAAGGGCAAGACAGAAAACACATTCTGAATGCCCATGATCTCCGATCCCTCAGACGTCACTGTCTTAAAAACCGTCATGAGTCTGTAATGGATATCCTGACATGGGCTCGAGAATACTTTGGTAAACCTTTGTCATGTCAACACCATTCGCCGCTGCATCCACAGATGCAAGTTAAGGCTTTATTATGCAAAGCAGAACATTTCAAATGTTCTGTCAACATTTCAAATGGTTTTTGGACAAAACAGCTGTCGTGTTCTCTGGGCCAAAGAGGAAATGGACCATCCAAGCTGTTATAAGAGTCAGGTCCAAAAGCCAGCGTCTGTCATGGTATGGGGGTGTGTCAGTACCCATGGCATGGGTAACTTGCACATCTGTGAGGGCAACATTAATGCAGAAAGATATGTATACATTTTGGAGCAATATATCCTGCCATCCAGAGCAGGACAACGCCAAACCACATTCTGCCTGAATTACAAACGCATGGTTGCATAAGCAGAGAGTGAGGGTGCTAGCATGGCCTGCCTGCAGTCCTGACCTGACTCTAATTGAGAATGTGTGGTGCATTATGAAGTGCAAAATAAGGAAATGAAGGCCCCGTACAGTTGCACAGCTGAAGAAATGCATAATGGATGAATGGGGGAAATTCCGCTTGCTAAATTTAACTAACTGGTGTCTTCAGCACCCAAACTCTTAATAAGTGTTATTAAAAGAAAAGGTGATGTTACACAGTGGTAAACAGTCGAATGTCCCAATTTTTTGGACTTTGCTGCAGTCATCAGACTTGAAATGAGTGTATATTTTCAAAAATAAATTAAGTTCACAAAGTAAAACATCAAGTAATGTGTTAATAATGTGTTTTCAATATAGTACAGGGTGAATTGAATTTTCAAATGACTCTTTTGGACTGTTTTTTGTTTTTCATTTTTTGCAACTTTTTCAGAATTGGGGTTGTAAATAATTGTTTGGGATTCCAGTGGTTTTAGTGCCAATAAAGCAGCACCATTCACACCAATTCTTGCTAGGGCATTTCTCTTTCTTCATCACTTTGCCTCAATAAATATACTACCATGGGACCTGGTAGAATGGGTCTGATGACAGTGCACAAGTGGATAAATTGAGAGCTTAGGGCTCAACAAAACTGAGCTTCATTGCATTTAATTTATTTGAGTAAGTAGAGCTGGGCTTTTGAATTACTTTTGATGGAAATCAGTGTGATATAATAGTAATGACGATAATGTAATACAGATGCCAAATCTATAATGTCTAGCAACCCAGTAACAGTAATCTCTAAAAAGATTGGAACAACAAGGCCAATTATATTGTTTTCTGTATACTGTACATTGAATACATTTTGGTTTGAGCTGAAAAGATGAATATGAGACAATAGATCAGAATTTCAGCTTTCATGCAACAATTTGGTGACTGGCTTGATGCAGTTATTGCAACCAACGGATATGCAAACAATTAAGTGTTATTTACTTTAACACTATCTGTTCCTATACTTCTGCTCACCAAAAAATCGGGTGGTCTGCCACCAAAGGTGCCAATGTTTTAAATTGTTTAACACATCTAGATGTAAATATCAGGAAATGAAACCTGAAATTCTGATCTATTGTGTCATAATCATCTTTTGATCTCAAATGTCTTCACTGTCTAGCGGAAACAATAGAATTGGCCTTGCTGTTACAATACTTCCAGAGGAGACTTTAAATTAAACCCTTTACACAGAAACATATTGAAAACATTTCCATAATATCAATTATAACCACTCAAATAACACACAAATGGTAGAGGGATCATAATAAATAAGTGGAGTTCATGGTGTATTAGTGCCCTAATCATGTCTATTCATGATATAATAATAAGAGCAAAAATGATGTCTTCCATCAGGACATGTGCAGTGCTGTCTGATGATCCTTGCTGCTGTTTCAGATCTTGAAGCAAGTGGAGCCTGACATTTAATCTTGTCTGATTTTGGGGTTAAAAAAAAAAAAAAAAAAGTCTGAAGTGGCAGGCGGACAAAAGCTTGAAATTGAAGACAACATTTAAGCTGAGATTTTTAAGATGAGATTTTTTTCCTCAGCAAATTTGACTAATTCCCTCTCAAGCACAAACACTGCTGTTGATGTACTTCAGAAGTGTAAGTGTAACAAACCTCAAGCTTGATATTTTTTAAAAGTGTGATTCACATATGCAAATGTATGCGCAAAAATGTTACACAATTTCAGATCATCTGCCGCCCTCTTTTTAAAAAAACCTTTATGTTGACATTTATTTACTTTTTTTTATTATATATTTTTGATGTGTCAATAGCTGAATTCAACTTGGCACAATGGGAGTTACACATGCTGTTTTTAAAAAAAAAAATCTACAAAATATGAAATTACACAGTCGCTCCAAAAAACATGCATGTCTTCAGATTTATTTCTATCATAAGTAAAATACAATAATTTTCAATAAAAGCAGAGGCAGAGGAACGTTTCCCGTTGCAGTAATAAGAACAGAATTCTGCATTCAGGATCTGTCCGTTCTCTTTATTTACACTGTGCAATAACAAAACCCTCAGCGGTTGAAGCAAATAAAGCGACACATCATTCATTCCCTTTCCTTCATAATCATAATGGCAATTGAAGGAAATTATTCTGGCTACAGGTAGATGGCCTTTCCCATTTACTCACAGATGTTACTGAAATGACAAACTTCATTTCAATAAACAGCCATTGCTTAACAGGTCTTTATGTAACCCTTTCCTACTATTGTATGTATGTTGCATATTGTACATCAGCTGGTTATAAAACATGACATTGCATTTGGTGTAACATGGAGCAACATAGTGTAGTATGTTTTACTGGGGCAACTGGCTTATGAAATTAATTCAAGTGTTCATAAGAAAATGATTTCAGACCAGCACCAGGAGTTCTCTGGGACATTTTGATGGGGAAAGGTGTCTTCAAGTTGGGAACCATATAAAATTGTTCAGTGTGACAGTGTAACAGTGGAGCAAAGGTGAGACAGAAATACAGTCATGTGAATAATAAAATAAGTACATCCCATGGAATAAAATATTATATTATTTATATATATATATATATATATATATATATATATATATATATATATATATATATATATATATATATATAACATAATATAACAATATATAACATATTCGGACAAGCAAACATTTAATCTTCTTTGAAACAGTGCCTATTAATAAAGGTGTTGCACACCGTTAAATGACACATGAACTGGACATTTTGTAGTAATTTTCACAATTTAAATGAACAAAAAAAAAAAAAGATCAGTTACATCAGTCACAAAAAGTAAGTACACCCCTACATTTATCACACCTTCAAATCCATAAAATTAGAATGAGGTGTTGAAGATTGGGTGCCAGTGATTAGAAGCTGCTTAGGGAGTGCAGGTGGAACAGGTCTTATTTATACCCCTCTCAAATCTAGTGTCTGGTGTTCCCTTTGTTATTGAGGTGTGTGGTGTCTTCATGCCAAGATCTAAAGAGTTCTGTAAGGATATCAGAAAAAAAAGGTTGTGGTTGCCTATGCGTCTGGCAAGGGATTTAAAAAGATCTCCAAATTATTTAAAATACATCATTCCACTGTAAGGAAAATAATCTATAAGTGGTGCAGATTTCAAATGCCAGCAAATTCAGCTCAAGAGCAGACCGTCTGATGCAAAAAAAAAAAAAAAAAAAAAAAAGGCTTCAAGAACCCCAAAACTCCATCATAGGATCTGCTAGTAAGTCTGGTAATTGTTGGTGTCAAAGTGCATGCTTCTACAATCAGAAAGATATTGCACAAATTTGACCTGCATGGGAGGCGTGCCAGGAAAAAGCCTTTGTAAGACTACAGTTTTCCAGTGATCATATAGGCAAAGACCAGGCTTTTTGGAATAATGTGCTCTGGAGAGGTGAATCAAAGATAGAGATGTTTGGCCACAGTAACAGCAGACATGTTTGGTGCAGACCAAAGACAGCTTTTCAGGAGAAGCACCTCATACCAACTGTGAAGCATGGTGGTGGAAATGTTATTGTTTGGGGTTGCTTAGCTGCCTCAGGGACTGGACAGCTTGCATTTAATGATTCAACTATGAATTCTGCATCATATCAAAGAGTGCTTAAAGATAATGTGAGGCCATCTGTCCAAAAGTTGAACTGAAACTGAAATCCACCAAGGAATGGCTCAAAAAGAAGAAATGGAGGGTTATGGAATGGCCTAGTCAAAGCCCGGATTTGAATCCAATTGAAATGTTCTGGGGGATTTGAAACAGGCAGTACATGCAAGAAAACCCTCAAATATCTTGTAACTGAAAGAATATTGCATGGAATAGTGCTCAAAATTCCAGCAAGCAGATAACATATGTCTCTGATATTATGCAATTATGCACAACGCCTACAAGAAGTTATTTCTGCTAAAGGGGGAAATACAGTACTAGCTTCGGAGGCCAACGGTGTACTTACTTTTTCCACAGAAGAATCTCACATCTATTGATATTTCTGTTGAATAAATAATTGATAAAGCTATTTTTCCTTGTGGTTTTGTTCAAGTATATCAACTTTATTAACATTCACTGTTCCAAAGATGATCAAATGTTTGCTTGTCCAAATATGTCAAAAAACAAACAAACAAAAAAACTATTTCCATGGGATATACTTGTTTCTTCACATGAACATGTTTGCGTACACACACACACACACACACACACACACACACACACACACACACACACACACCTCATTCAAACTCAGTAATAATCCAAACAGACACTTTTTCTATTTTGATCGTTATGTTTCAGAAAATTTCTTTTTTTGGACACACGTTCATTTTGGCTAGATCCAATCATCATCAAAAGAGAATTCTCCTTTGGATTAAATTAAATCTGAAATCTTCACACCAACTTTCCTGCAGTTTTTTGTTTTTTTTTTCCTTGTGCAATGGATTGCTTTACATGCACACATACATAAAGGACTAAAACAAAGTGGTGAAGAACTATAAAACCAGGGAGCTGCGGATCCAAAAGGAATAGCTTCACACAGTAAGAGAATATTAAAAATGTCTAAATAGAAATATAAATCTACAATATTCTATATTTATATATATGTATGACACATACAGACACCAAAGTTCTTTTCTTTTTAAAAACTGCAAATTAAATGATAACGGTAGCGTCTCTCTTCTTCCCATTGCATTCCCCAACACGCCCCCTGTAGCACATACCATATTAAATAAGGCACAAATGTACACAAACAGAATTTGGCTAGTTATTGTTCATATATTTACACCAAACAGCTACAAAGTTAATAATGATAGAACACATTTGAACATGATGAAAACAGGAGAAGTTCAGATCTGGGGTTACGTTTGTTTTCTGGCATGAGGGGTCAGTTTTCACAGTTTAAGCCCAGTCTTTGAGAAGGAAATTTACACTGATAATCATCTTAAACTGCATCAAAGAAACTGGACCAGTGTTCATGTGTTAGGAGAGCTTAAAAGACAAAGACTGCTTTGGATAATCTCAAGAGTGTGATGCACATCTGATTACATTCCTCTTACATACATCTATATTCATAACACTAAATTAAGGACCAATTAATCCCATTGGTAAACAGGCCTAGCAAGAGATTGAATACGAAATAATGTTTTTTTTTTCCATTATTATTTTGACTAGGACACTCTAAAGGTGGGCAGTGCTGTTGCAGAAGTTATGGTAATACAGCTGAATATGTTATTGCTAATGTGTTCTACCAGGAGATTTAATATTTGTAGGGTAAATCATAATGGGAGGGCATTTCAACTGAAAGTTTACCTGTCAAAATAAGGCAAAGAGCTACTTTCAGAGGTGATCATCCATTTTATCAGAATACATATACTGTTTAGGTATATGCATACATATACTGTGTAAATATAAACACATATATATACACACATGCATATATATACACGTTTAGAACTTGGATTGATACAGTCCATCAAGTCTACATCAACAAAATAGTTCAATGCGGGAGAGATCAGAATCAGAATCAGGATAAGGCTCAAGCCTAGGTTAGTCTCAGCCTTGAAATACCATAACCAAGAATTCAGGAGAACACTGAAAGCAACACTCAACACAGTGGCAGCCTAGAACAAGATGGGCACTGTTCCATTCTCTTCTACAGTACTTCCTCACCTTCTATAAGCAAATAGTTGAGCAATACCAATATGGTACAAATATTCATGAGGCACAAAGAAAGAAAAAGAGTCAAGTTCAAATGTCAAATGTGAAGTTGACAACACTGGCAGCCATTATCAGTTCTATTGCAGTTTTTTTTGTTTTTCTCCTCTTGACTGAATCCATTTCTCAGTGGTGGTGCAGGATTTATTCAAAAGCTGCCCATAGACAGAACTAAGCAACCTAGACAGGAGTCTAGTCTTGCTGTTTGAACAAGTGTAGATTTGTTAGTCTACATACTCTGAAGTGCAAGTGAGGAGTCCATGGGAGTTCAGTAGTTGAACTTCCCAGCCTGATTTACAGGTGAGGAGGCAGGGATAAAGAGTGGTTTGGGAGGGACATCAGGTTTCAGTGAGGCTGTGCGACGGACCACAGCGCCGCGCTGGAGCTCGGGCTGCTCGCTGTAGCTGTGCTGGCGCGTCAGGTAGCCATTGGGTATGAGTGGGTGACGTGCATCACAGCCACCAGTGGAGTTGACCCGGGCGAGAAGTGGAGGGTGGTGCGAGCGACGGCTAAAGCTTGGCTCTCGGCAAACAGCTCCTCCGGCTGACATGAGAGAGTGGCGCTGGGAGGCATGACGCGAAACCCTCTCCAGTGTGGACTGGTGCTGAGAAGGCATCTCTGGTGGTACATCCATGCGACGTGTCAGGCTGTCTCTGGGCAGTGTGGAGGAGCTGTAGTAGGGAGCAGACTCAGTTTCAGGGATTTGTGGCTGCACACGGTTGGCAAATGCCATCTGGCCCGAGTTAGCTGACATGGATGAGGTAAGTACGGTGGGGGTCTTCCCAGTCGCAACATTAATCTCATGGATGTGCTTGAGGAGCTCATCAAGTGAAGTCACATCCACAATTTTGTGGGGGTAGCAGTGCTGTGGCTGACTTGGAATGCGCTCTGCATTGTGTATCTTGCGCTCTTCCAGGTGCACAGAACCACCCAGAGACTGTCGGCTAGCCAGACCATGAGTGAACGGAAAGACCTGCTGAGGAATTCCAGAGCTGGGCCTGGACCCAGCCATATTGTGAGACTTGGGCTCTTTGGCATTATTACAGTTCTGATTCTTCTCCCACTGGTTCTTGAAGGCCTTCATGCTCTTGATGGGCAGTTCTGGAGTTGAATCAGGTGTGGGAAGTCCAGACAGCTCTGAAGAGTGGTGGTGATGAGGATGGATCAGATCTGCCATGACACCATGGTGGCCATGTCTCCGCCCTGAATGATCCTTCCCATTTTGGAAGAAGGAGTTATAGAGCTTTGGAGAAGATACCTCCAGCTTCTCATCCTTGCCCTGGTTTTCTAGAAGGCCATTCAGCTTGGCCAGACTACGCAGAGACAGAGCATGAGGGATGGGAGCCTCCGGGTCCTTGGCCAGTCTCTTAGTCTTGTTTACATTGTAGTTACAGTAACAAGAGACAAGGAAGCCAGAGAGGAAGGCACCCAAGACAAACGCCACAAGCACACATGCTATTAGCAGAGTGTAGTGAACACTGTGGTTGGACTTGTCACCTTCAGGAGGACGACGGACTCCTGAAAAGAGAGCAATAGAGAAAACACAGTAAAGTGAGGGGGGCAAGATCTCACGACATAAAAACCAAACAGAATAGTGGTAATAATATTTTTATTTGGTAAGTCCTCAATCAGACATTGTACTCGAAGACGTGGAGAAAAGCACAAGTTATTGCTGCGACTTATGCTGTTCACTGCAGCAGCAGAAGATCTAATGCTACAAGACGTGTACAAGTTTATTAGTCTGCTGACTAATAAAGCTTTAAGTGTGTTCAATGGATTTACACATGATGATGAGCACTACTGGATATCCAAACCTCACTGTGTATTGAAGCCACTCTTGCAGAGCTTAGAAATTAAGCACGTGTTATGCTTTTCATGCCAAAAAAACAAACACACCATCTTGCCTACCCGAACCTACAAACAGTATATTAAAAAAACAACAAAACAATGTATTTACTGCATCACACTACTGAGAGATGGTCTTGATTATTTAAATAGAATTTAAATGTAAAATATATTACTATGCAATAACTCCTTATTATTTTAATGAGATTCACAGACTACAGACAAAAGGTGAGATTTCCAATACAGGAAATCTGAGCTAATTAGCCAACCTTTTTCTATTTGTAATTCCATTCTTTCCACAGATGTCGGCCTTCTTTATTCAAGGTCATAAACTCCATAAACAAAATCTTTAGCATGTTTTCTGCAGAAAAAGGCCCTAAACCTCCATGCTAATAAAGAATAAATTTCCATTTTGAAAACATTTTTATAATAGTGTGGGTGAGGCTGAAGGTGGTACAGAGCGTTACAACATTAAACACGGCTGAAAGGGATGCGGATTTTTAAACCTGTGCTCGAGCCAGCGGGAGCTGTTCATCTGCTTTATATCACTATGCAGCAGCAGGTAAATACAACAGAGGCAGTATAGTGGCAGTGTGGGTGGGTAAGGGAGGGAGAAAATGTGGGAGAGAAAGAGTAAAAGGAGAAGGAGGAGGGAGGAAACTGCTATTGTACTTTCAT